>NW_012267267.1:8842892-8871174 GCF_000151885.1 Dipodomys ordii
CACGCCGCCGGAGCGCCGGGGGCTGGTCCGCGCCCGCGCTGCCCTGCGCCCGGCCCCGAACCACCTGCCTCAGAGAAAGCCAGAGAGCTCAGGCCCGTTGTCCTCTTCTCCAAAAGCAGCTTACACCCCGGTGGCGGATCCTGGAAGGGCGAGCATTTCTATTCTCTCTGGGACTGGGATTTTATTTTATTTTTTTTTTTCTAGTCTCAATTGCCCAAGTAAAGGTCAGAAAGACAGGCTCGGATCTCACAAAGCGACCGAAGGAGGCGAACACGCTCATCCCCTTTTATCGTTGGGGGGGGAAAAATTCTCCTTGACATTTTTTACACTTTGAAGCAGCTGCAGCTGGTGTCGTCGGAAAAGGGGGTGGGAAAGAAAGAGGGGGGGCGGGGAGAGCAGGCAGAAGACAGGCGAGAGCCCCGAGCAGCGCCTCCTCGCCTGCCAATCCTGGCACCTGTGTGCCGAGCTACTGCACCGAGGAGGACCCCACTCGCGGCGAACCCCGGGTTTGAAATCACGGACATCCAGCCCCGGGGCAGCGGGTTCTCGCTGGCGGGACCCGCAGCCGCCCACTCGTGGCACGGTCCCCGCCCGCAGCCCCGGGAGCGCACGGACCCTCGGAGCTGCCAGCTGAGCCCCGGACACCCCCTCCCCTCCCCCGCCCCGCCGGGATCCTCGCCTGGCATCGGCACCGCAGAGGGCAAGGGCTGTCCACGGAGTTGGGTGCACGATTCGCTCTGGCTGCTCGTCTCTTCTCCGCCCAGGATTTATTGTCTGTGTGGAGCCTTCTGGGGGCGGGGAGGGAACTGCGCCTCCGCCGCCGCCGCTGCAGCTGCGGTCGCTTAGCGCGGCGCGCGGGGCCGGCGGAGGCTGGGGAGTGGACGCGCTCCGGCCTCCCCCGTGGGCGCTCCGGGCTTCCCTCCGCCGCTTCCCGCGGGAACCTCTCCAGCAGTCCACCTGAAGGGCACCGGCATCATGGTCTAACATAGCTCCTGCCTGGAATCCCCCTCCCACACCTCTTTCTCCTTCCTCGCCGCTGCCTGCCCTCCTCCGGGGACCCTCGCGCCCCCTCCACTGCGGACCACCGAACACTTTAAGGAATTACCCTGCTCAGCTGCACCGCTGTCGCTCTCTGGAACCTCATGGGCAGTTTCTCCCATCGACGATGTGAGTGGACCGCTCTCGCCCGGTGGCCCCCGTGGGGGCTGCTTGGGAACGGGTGGGGATTGGGGAGGGGGGCGATCGCCCGTGCAGCCTCGGCGAGCGCGCCTAGCCAGGGGTGGGGACCGGGTGGAAAGGCACGAGGAAGCTGGGGAGCTCCCTGGGAGCTGCCCATGAGGTGGCCCGAGCAGGCAGTGGTGCCCTGGTAGGTTGCTGGGCATTCGGAAATGGGGTGCTAGCGGGGCGAAGAGTGCCTCGGGTTGGCGAGAAGACCCTAAAGGGTTACATACTGCGAAAAGGGAAGGCAGAGCACGAGTTTGGGCGCTGGTGTGCTCGGACCGTGAGTCCAGCTGAGATTAGACTTCCCATCTCTCCCTTATCTCCGTTATCCCCACAAGCCTCCCCCCCCCTCCAGGTGTGTAAGGGATGGAGGCAGTGTATTTGACCGTGACCACACACACACACACACACACACACACACTTGTGGCAGGTCTCACTTGTCCCTTTATCTTGGAGGGTGTTGGGTGACTGTCTTGATACCTATTTGAAAAATGCAATTCGATCTTGATGTCATTGAGGATGAGGGGAAAGGGTGGGGTTGGGGAGGGTGAGACATAAAAGGAAGAAGGAGATGGAAAGACTGACGGACTGAAAGAAGTGAGAGGGGACAGCAGCAATGGGGCGAAAGCTGTCCCTAGGAATTAGTTTCCCTAGCAGGTAGGTTGCTTCCTTCTCCTCTTCCCCAAGCCAGGCAACTCCTACTCACACTTGTCCTTTGTGTAGCATGGAGAAGCTGGTGAACCTGCACCATTCTCCATCCAGCGTCCCCTCTCCCAGTCCTTCAGCCTGCAGGACCGAGTTTGGGCTTCCGTGTGAGAGCAGGAGGAAAGCCCATTAGCATTAGGGTAATCCTGGCACCCTAGCTCACTGACGATTAGATTGGCTACCAGAGGTCTGGAGTCTGTTTTTAGAGTCAAGAACTGGGGGCGGGGGAGAGGGGCGATGATGGGGGCTGTGCAAGATTGCTTTTAAAAATAGTGTGACTTCATCATCGCGGAGATGTCGGCAAAATTGGTTCCTTACACTACTTCTCGGCCATCAGGGTGGAATAAAAGACCCGCCTCCGCCCTCTCCTTCTCTCCTTCCCCTCTTCCCCCTCTCTCCCCCCTCTCCCCCCTCCCCTCCCCCGCCCCCCTCTCTCTCTCTCTCTCTCTCTCTCTCTCTCTCTCTCTCTCTCTCTCTCCTCCTAGTCACAAAGCTGGCAGGTTGGGAAAGAGGCTACCTACCCAGCGCAAGGTGGAGAAGGGAAAGGGTTACTTTCACAACTCCTGGGAATCAGCTTCAGAAAGGAGCCATCTGCGACTCCCACGTTCCTTTCGAAGTTCTCCTTCAAAAGGAATTGCAAGACGCGGGAGGGGTGGGTGGAAATCGGTGAGACAGGGCTCCTCCACCTTTTCCTTTACTTTTCCCATACACTCCCAGCACATCCACGGAAGGTACCTGCAGTGGTAATTGGGTCAGCAGGTAAACATGGGCACCCATGGATGCTGAAAGGTGATTCACCTGATCGGTAAAAGGAAATTTGCATTTGAGCATATTTAAACCAGAACGAAATTTCTCAGCACAATAGAGATTTTTAGAGCGTGGGCGAGCAGAGTGCATTCCAGCGAAAGCAAGACACGTGATCCCCCCAACCGGAGAGATACAGTATTAGGAACTTTCTTTGTTCCAGGCTGAGTGCATGAGATTTTTCACCATCTCAGTTGCTCAAGTCCTCCTATAAAGGGATAATGGGCGGGGGGGGGGGGGAAGGAGGTAAAACAAAGTTACCACTAGAGGCTATAGAAGAGGGAAAGGAACACTGGTAGGTAGTTGGCTTGAAACCGCCTCTCTCACATTTCCTTAGTAACAGCACCCACTACACCTCCATACCTGCCCCCCAGCCGTCCCTCTATCTTAAAATGATGCATTCCCTCTGAGAGATGCGGTGGAAAAGTTCTGCAGCCCCTGCACACGTGGGTGCTCCAGCGCTTCAGAAACTGCTACCATTAGCAACGGATTCTGCCACCTCCCCAGCCCAAGTGCCATGCCTCAGCCTCCATTCTGGCATCCTTAAGCCGACTTCCCTGGACTCTAAGGAAACCAACACAACCTACCTACCTCCCCTCTCCCTCCCCTCCCCTCTCCCCCCTCTCTTTCCCCCTCTCCCTCCCTCTCCCCCTTCTCTCTTCCTCCCTCCCTCCCTCCCTCCCTCTCTCCCCCTCTCCCCTTTCCCCCCCCTCTCTGCAAAAGGTTGTGTCCTTGCTTCTGAACAACCATTGGAAAGCCATTGATCACATAAGGGACCAATGGGAAAGAATGGATATAAGAATATATTTTTTCTTAAGATCATAGGGCTAAATTGCATGTACACTGAAGGTGCAGTTAGCAATATCTGTGAATTCCTGTGGTGTCTCAGTTCTGTGGAATATTTGGTGTCTTGATAATTTATTAATCTTAGTGAGTTAGAACTTGTTCTCTAACCATCATTTAATTTGAGTTATCTGACCTGGGATTTTGGATTTATTTAATCTTTATACCATGTTTTGCAAGGAATTTAATGGACTAAAGTTTTGTCTTTTAATTGGTGAGCTCTTTGTCATATGCTGACTTGTATCATGTTAATACATCATGGTAGAGAAAGCATACTCAATCTCCAGAATGTATCATGAGCTGAGTTCTTTATACATGTTCTTAAATTTGACTCTCCCAGAAAAGAAGGGTACTTACCATGGCAACCCGTCATTTCACATCACTGGTGTCTGCGCACAAGCAGCTTCAGAATAAGAACAACTTCATAAAAATACAAACTGGATCCAAAGGCAGTAGCCATGTTTTATTCAGAATTTTAGCACGGCTTTAGTCTAGCATGTGTGAAACTTTTCTTAGTTAAAATCAAATTCCTCTTGCATTCATTTTTTTCTAAAAGACAGAAGAATTTAAAAGTGAATTTTTGTCTCTGCATTTCATTTTCTTTTTAAATTGAAAATATTAATTAGTACTGTGAAACTTTAATGTTGACAATTAGATAATTCCTAGTTCCATGGGAAGTTAAACAGAAGAGTTTGGGATCTTTGGAGAACCTTGAGATTTTCACTTCAAACCTCTTGTCAAGGGACCACATCAGGCTTCAAAGAAAGATTTTAATGTGTCAATACTAGTTGATAGAATTTTAGTATTGAAACAACAATTTCAACTAGTAAAATTGCCAATGTGCTGTTTATTCTAGTCAGTGAATCTACATTATCAAAGTCCATAGCTTACTTCAGAGTTCACTCTGCACTGGATATTATGTGAATTCTGACAAATGTGTATTAGTATGAAAATATATATAATATTATTGGTCAGTATTGGGGTTTGAACTTGGGGCCTTGTGTTTGCAAGGCAGGTGGTCTGCCCCTTGAGCCACATCTCCAGTGCTTTATTTCCAAGGCTGGATCAATGTCTCTACATATACCTGCACTAATTCAGATTACAGACATACACCACCTGCCAGACTTGTTTTTGAGATATGATCTTATTAAATTATTTGCCTGCTCTGGCTTCAAACTTTTGTCCTTTAAGTATGAGCCCCTGTATGAGATATGAGCCCCTGTATCCAGTTATATCCGCCACAAATGTCTGATTTTATATCACAGATAATGTTTTATTCCCCTTTAATTTTCCTGTGCTCTACCTATTCATCCTTTGCACCACAAAACCCTTGGTTGCAGTATGTTATTTATTGTTTCCATGCTTTTTGTCTTTTCCAAGAATGTTATTTGATTGGAATAACACAGTATGTCACAATTTATAACTGGCTTCCTTATGTGATTATGTATTAAATATTGAATTGTTAATTGGTATGAAAACTCAAAATTCGAAGTAGCATTATAAATAAAGTGTTTGAAAGATAGTGGTCACTACTCAGCAATCTTTTGCCCCTATGAAAATTTTAAGCATATTCTTGAATCAGATTTGAATCATTTAAAATTTTTCATTTTCAACAAAGGATTATAGGAAACTACCCTGATATAGTGAAAAAAGAGCAAGAGAATATTGAACACTTGTAAGAAGTAAGTCATAATTTCTAGTTATATCAGCCAATCTTTTAATTTTTGGTGGGGTGGGGCGGTTATACTGAAGTTTGAACTCAGGGCCTCATGCTTGCTAGGCTGGCACTTTACAACTTGAGCCTCACTTCCAGCTTGCTTTATGGATATTTTGGAGATAGGAGTCTAACACACATTTTGACCAAGACTGGCCAGAAATCACATACTTCCAAATTTCAGCTTCTTGAGTAGCTAGGATTACATGTGTAAACTACCAGTGCCCAGCAATCAATCTTTTTTAAAGCCATAAAATAGAAGGAGAAATAATTGCTGATTTATAGCAATAGCAAATATTGAACAATGCAATAGAGTGGCACCTAAAACGTGGTTGGATATTTTTGAAGAATACATCTTAAAACTTCTGGTATTAATCAGTTATTCTATAGTGTGTGTATATTTAGAAAATAACCATATATGCATTTTAAAATAATATGATTTAAGTAATCAATTGCATATTTTTTCTATGCTGGAATTAGGTGATCCCTGTCCATGAACAACATTTGTTATCTTGTTTTCCTTAAAATAAACAGTGCCTGAACTGCACTCATATAATGATTATCCATTCCTACCATGAAGCAGGTGAATTACTTAAAAGTAATGCTAGAAGTAATATTCTCACCACTTCAAGTATTAGAAAATTGAGGCTCAAGGATACCAAGGACCTTATCTGTCATATAATTATAAAGTACTTGGCTAAAATGTAAGCCTAGACTTGAATGTGGTGCGGTGACTTTTCATAGGCATAATCTGAAGTTTGTTAAGTAACTGGTGTGCGTAGACTCATGCATCATCCTTGATGTATAAAGAAAAATTGAGATTTTGATCCAACTTTGCGAAAGATCCATTTGTTTGTCATCAATACACCATATTAATCTTGTGACCATCATTTAATATCAGAAGGAAAGGTACTATTGCTTGTTTCCTGACATAATTAATTCATGACAGAAACATTTTATAACCTATTAGATTCTGTCATCCAAAAGTACACCAGGAAGTGTTCAGTAAAGCAAATTTTTAGTCAATAGCTGTCATCTATGTAAAAACTGAAGGTATAGTTGATAAATAAGTTTCCAAAGAAGTGTCAGAGATGTTATTAAGTTATTAATCATAGTCAAAATATTATAATTTGTCATTCAAAGACACAGGGCAAAAATAGTAAATAAATAAAATGACCCAAAGAATTTCCTATGTGTATTCATTTTAACTGCATTCATTCATTTTAACTGCTTTGGCAAATGACTTTTTAAGTCTCCATACGAAGTGTTATTTTACTGGAATACGGATCAAACAGTAGTTACTAGGGATAAAATATTAAGATTTATATTTGCATTGACATTAACTGTTTAAAATTTTAAAGAATTATTAAATATTTAAAAGAAAAAACATATATTGCTTAAAGAATTCATTTAAGCTGAGCGCCAATGGCTCATATCTATAATCCCAGGATGATAATAGAATGTTTCCAATCTTGAAAAACAGGAAGCTAACCTGCACCACACCTTACCAAGAAAAATCCTTACAATGTAAGGCTACATAATTTTTGAGATTTTCATAGGAAGAAAGAATATGGTACTATGTACAAAACAGTAACGTGGAAATAGCAGAGAAAACTGTAGGATAAATAGTTGGGAAGATCTGTGTGACTTAATTCATTGATGAAAATATATAGGATTTGTTTGCTCTTATATTAATGGCAACTATTTTGTAGTGGCAAAATATTTTGCAGAAGGTTGATTCCATTATCAAATTATGTCATAATGGGAAAAAAAAGTAAGAAGAGAACCTTACTGAGATCATGCCTAAGTGTTATGGTGACATTTGTTATACTAATTTGGTGGGTAAAATATGTAAGACTAACCTGTTCCAGTGAATTTTACAGAGTTAATGTGATATAGTGTAATAGATAGTATAACTAAAATAGGTGAAAGTGCAGGTGATTAGATTCCTTGCCTAGGTGCTCTGACTTCACCATTGTGGGGTCCACAGAAGGGCCTTCCAAAATCAGAGAACGGAAATGTACCTGGGATCACATATTTTGAACATTCTCATCATAAGGAACTTTCCTATCCAGTATTATTTTGTGTCACTATAATTCAGAAGGTGAAAAAAATGTTCTTCTCTAGTTCAAGTGTGATTAATTTCTTAAGACAATTATAAAAGCTATTGTAATTAAATCAAATGCCTACTTAGGTTTGGTTTGTGTTTAAAAAAATTAGTAATGTCCTTAGGGTAATACTTTATTTTTGAACATTGGGTATCCTGTATCTACACAGCTGAATTGTTCTGATTCACCACACATGTACACATAGCTATCATCATACTACCTCAAGAGTCCCTCACACTTAAGAGCAGGAATGGACTTGAAAGTACCTCATTTTGTAAAAGAAAAAAAGAGGTACCTAGCAAAGTTTGTTTTTCTTTTAATTCAAGGTTGTAGAACTGTAAGTAGAAGAAAACACAATGAAACAGAGCTCAACTTCCAACTTCTGCAAGTAAAACCACACCTGGTAATATTGGATTCCGTCATACCTGAGCAAAGCAAAAGAAGGAAAGGAGCTCTAATATAAGAGATCCAATTAAGGTAGCCAGCCAATATGACAATCTTCTCCAAAACACATTTCTTTTTTTCATTTAATTTTTGGCCTCAAAGTTTTTCCAAGTTTTTATTTGGCTAAAGTTTTTTGGAGCAATTACCATATTTAACATCCATTAGGTACTCTATTTTTAAAGATGCCATTAATTAAGAAATATGGAATTAATTTTTACTAATATTGATATATACTAAATTTGGATAGTATATGGTTTTTTTTTTTTTTTTGGTCTGTCGTGCGGCCTGAACTCTGAGTCTGGGTGCTGTCCCTTAGCTCTTCAGCTCAAGATTAGGGCTCTACCACTTGAGCCACAGTGCCACTTCTGGCTTTTTCTGCTTATGTGATACTGAGGAATCGAACCCAGGGCTTCATGGATGCAAAGCAAGCACACTACCACTGAGCTAACCTTCCCATCCCTATGTGCTTTTTTAATGAGAATTCACATATTCTTTTTAAATTATTGATTTTTAAATGAAAATTCTAACTAAATGAATATTAAATGATGAAGAAATGTTCAGCTCAATTAATGTAAATGAATTCTTTTCTAAATTTACTAATTTCATTAAAGACCATTCAGTGAGTTTCCTTACCAAAAATCAAGAATCACTTTAAAGTGATGTTAGGCCTAGCTAAAACAGATCACCTTAAATACTGATTAGGAATGTGACCTCATCAAGAAAACAAAATATGACACCATTAACTTTATAAAATAAATTTATAAAATAACAAATTTCTATGACTTTTTTCTTACCATCATGTGAAAGCCATTTTAGGTTGATTTACTTATTGGTTATTTTCTGCTGTGAAACACCTAAAGTTGGATTCCTAGGGTAAAAAAAATTATGCCACTGAGAAGGCTGATAGCTGAAGATTGTGCTATGAAGCCAGCCAGGGCCTGAAGGTCTGAGAGACTCTTATCTCAGTTAAGTACCAAAAAGGTGGAAGTAGAACTGTGGCTCAAGTGGTAGAACACCAGCCATGAGGGAAAAAAAGCTAGAGGACAGAGCCCAGGAACTGAGTTTCAAGCCATACTATTGGCACACAAACAAAAAGTATGCCATTAAAACTCAACTATTACAGCTCAAAGGGCCATTTGAAATATACTGTCTTCTAAATATATGCTTAAGATCTGTTATACCTTATTCCTCTGTCATAAGAAATATTTGAAATAAGTGTTCTCATGGAATATTTCTTCTAATGCTAAATTTATCACTACATATAATATAGAGCTTTGAATACTAGGAAATAGTGAAAGAAGTTTTAACTTACTGATAAACCTGGTAACCATAATTATAATCAAATGTTATATAAATCTTTTAAAGTATAAGTTTGCATTGTTGATATGAAATAGAACTATTTGCCTGGCCTCATGGAAGAATCCTTTCAAAAAGTAAATTAAAACTTCTTAGTACAAATAATGTTTAAACTTGAAGAAATACCATACAGGGTAAATTAGCACATTTACATGTCAGCATAGTACCTATGGCTTTCATGTGTAAAATGGTTGTTACTCATGCCAGCTTTCAGTGTACCATACTGATTCGTAGGTGTATTTGTACAAAATATATTTCTGCCTCTGTGAATATAATCTCACATAAAAAATGTGCATGTTCTTCTACTGTGTGTCAACAGTAAGACAAGATGTTACCCTGCACCAACCCATGCCTTGAATCACCCCTGTAATACCTTACTTAGGGGGAGGTTATTTAGACATGCAATGTAGAGAAAAGCAACCTAACTTGTTTGTTTGTCCTCTTTCTCTACTTCAACTTATCTAATGTTTACTTCTGCAGACAAAATTCACATCACTGAAACCCAGATATAACTGACCCAATGTAGGAGATAAGCAGAAGAGGCTATGTGCAAAGTTCTACTCGTGTTATAGGTGGACACTACCAGAATTGAGACACATTTATTTTCTCACATAGGTAAATTATAGTTGAAGTTAGCATATGAATCACATTCTATATTTCTATATGGAATATGATACAGTACATGTTCATTTATTGAAACATAGTAAATTGTGGCAATGAGTAAAAAGATGAGAGCAAGATTTATACAAACTGGGTTTAAAGATCACTACATTACTTCTTAATGCCAGGAAATATCATTTGTTTCAGACCTGAGAAACTTGCCTTCTATGTCAGTTGGTACAGTATATATCCTCTCTGTTGTTTAAAGAGATAAACAGAGACCTGACCTAGTGGAAGGGTAACTATAACTGAATAATGTTATTAACATCGTAGCCCATTTTCTGATACTAAAACAAATTCCAAGGACTGGATGGTTTATTCCCCTCATGGTTATGTAAAATAAAAAATCTAAGGTCTCCTTGTGGTCCTCTTGCTGTTAGGTCTCTGCAGTCTCGAGGTCATTCAGTGCATTTCCTTGGACCATAGGTAAATCTAATGGACAGATCCAATTAGGATTTATAACAGATCTACTTCAAGATAATTTCTTAATCCATTCATCCATGAATTGGCTGTATCCTTATAATCTAATCATCTGGAGATCAAACCAGGACCTTTCACATTCTAGATGAGTACACTTACCACCAGGCTTCTAATCAACTCTTGTATGTTACATTTGTTTTCATCTTTTAATATCTAAATATAAGGATTAAATGGCAACATTTTGTGATCAGTCTTAGAGATGTACTCATCACTCCTTTATTTCTTCATGTTACCAACACAGATCCACACCTCAAGGGTACATTTGTTCTCTGAATATGTATATACAGCCTATAGAAAGGAATATATTTCTTTTTTTCCTGGTAGAATTTCTTTATGAGTTTCTGTGTGAAATGCAGAAAAAGGATAGTTGTATTGGGGTTCTGAGAACAAGGGTGGACACTTTCTTGTTTCAAATGTCACCAGATGCTGATGACTCAAGCTGATAATCCTAGTTACTCTAGAGACTAAGGGCTAAGGATGGTGGTTTGAAGCCAGTGTAGGCACACAAATCCAAGAGACTCTTATCTCCAATTAACCAGCAAAAATCTAGAAGTGGGACAGGGCTCAAGTGATAGAGTGCCATGAAAAGGCCAGGCTGGGTTAAGCGTCAGTTCTGGCACATATACATACACACAAAAATGTCAGTTAACTGTTTCACTATTTATAACAGTTGGTAACAAATGTTTTTAATATAAATGATTGAATATTCATGATTGAGAGTTAAGATGGTTAATTCTGGAAGTGGCATTGTAGCTCAAGTAATAGACGATCCTTGAGCAAAGGAGCTCAGGGACAGCACCCAGGCCCCAAGTTCAAGCCCCATGACTGATTTAAAAAAAAAAGAAGTATAATTCTATGAACCCATCATAAAATATAATACAATGTTCCTACTGTTTATATTGAAAAGAAAGGGGAAAAAGTCCTAGAGTGCTGATCAACTAATATGTAAGTCAAGTAATAGTTTATCATTAAGCCAAATAGTAATAATTGTTAACTGGTAAACTCATTTAAATAATTAGTTGACTGAAACTTTGCTGATGAATGTACAGCAGTTTAATGATGCTTCAGACTTATGATTGTGTTCTCTACCTATCTCTTTCTCTTAGAAATGATCAGACTTTTCAAATGGATGATTTGTGTGCTTTCTCAAGGCTTACTTTAAGTTTTTTTCCAGCATACTTCAATATATGGTCCATTCATTCTTAGTACTTATCCCCTAAACCAGCACACATATATTGACTCCAATTTTTAATCCCTCAAAAAATAGCTCACAGAATAATACAAAAAAATACACATACCCTGGGAATGAAAGCTTGACTAAATGGATGGTTTCTCTCTTGCTTCTGAATATCATTAGGGGATGTTTGTAGCCATGAATGTTGTTCCCCACTATCCTAGACCAATTCCTTGTTCTTTCCCTTTCTAAGGACATCACAGTACTATATTTCTCAAACCCTACTTTAAGTTAGACATTACTATGGAACTTGATTTGGCAAATTTACTAGGAACAAAAGAAGCATCTTTTCTAAATAGTGCTACTTATTGTCCACTGAAGTATTTGCTCATGCTCGTATGCAGCAATGGGAGAGTATGTAAGCATGGTGGATCCTCTTAAGCATGAAACACTAAAGAAAATCTTCCCTTCGTTCAACAAGTAGTCTGAGCAAGAAATGCTGAAATCTGTGAGTTTATTTGTTCCTGTCAATGTAAGAAACAAAGTAAAATTCTATTGAAAGTATAATTCTGATGTCCATTCCATCTTGCCATGACTTCAGAAACAATGCATGAACATTCTTCTTATTTAGTTCTATGGAAAATATTACATTTTAAAGGCTTATTTTGGTCATAGGAATGAACAAAACAGGTAGCTAAAAGATACAAAGATTGGGTCAAAGATCAAATCATTTATAGATTTTAAGCATTTGACAATCTCAGTTGGTGATTGTTGGTACCAGTATATTTTGATACAGCAGAAGTTTAAGAGTTATGCCACTGTCTGTGTACAATCTAAGGACTATGATACTGGTCTTCTGCTAGAATCATTAAGTTTTCTTATTGTCTATATCATTGGGACAAGTTTATTGTAAAAAACAGAGCTAGGATTTCGCCAGTGGAAATAGAATGTCAATACAACTGAGACAGACCTGCTTTATAAAAGTTATTGGGTTTATTGCTGAATTACTAGTGAGTGAAAGTTGAAGTGTGACATCAAGGATTATTTCAAAACTTTTGGAATAGCAAATTAGATAAATGGAGGGAAAAATTTTGTAGAATGGAGAAGCTTAGAAAGGGAGCTAATGTATTCAAGCATAACTAGAATACTATATTAATGGGAGGGAAGCTCAGTAACTGATACATTGAAGAAGCCTGAATTAGAGCATCGGTTAAATAAAAACAAGATTATATACCTATAAAAATTATGAGAAATATATTGAAAACTTCTATGGTGAAAATAATTAAAGCTTCTTTTTAAGAAAAAGGAAGTTTTCAAATAATTTAAAATTAGATTTGTAATAGAGTGACTCATGTTATATTGCTATCTTGGTTTTCTTTTGATTATTTTTTTGGCATGAAAAGGATTCATAAATGCGCATACCCATTCCTTCTGAATACTAATTTCTTCCATCTATCATGCTTTTCAATTTAGAAAGGACAGTTTGCTCCTGGTCTGTTTACATACTTGGCTTCCTGGTACAGAAGAAAGACCTGCTCACACCTAGCGTATTCAAAATGTGTTGGGCAAATCAACACATAAAGATGCCTTCAGTATATCTGACTCCAAATCATTGCTGGTGTCGTAGCTCATAGGTTTAGTATTGATCATTTGAATGGTGATTTTTAAGATGTTAACTGCCTCTAAAAGAACTAGCACTAAAGGTTATACTAGCAATGAACACCAGCTGTGAAGTTCCCCAAATCTCTTCCTTAGTCTTTGAATCTTGGCCAACAAGTAAATATATTTATGAATGAGTTTTGTTTTTCACGTCTTTGATTGAGTTGAAATGAATTTTACAGGTTTCTCAGGGAAATTATCTTTTCTGTCCCCTACCATTTCACCAGGTTGCCTGACAGTTTCCAAATGTGTGACAAAGTCATTCATCTTGAAATTCACATTAACAACAATCTAGTTCTTGGGACACAAACTCATGTCTTTTTAAGCACTAAATCTTAGGTGTTGAATAAAAGTTTATTTTATTATCAAAATCTGGGGCAGTTTTTGGCATGTGTTAGATTTTAAGAATGGATATTTGGAAGTTTTGAGGTATGTAACCCAGAAAGCCTAAAGTTTCTTTCAACATTTAAAATCTTGTATATTTCATTTTTGTTCAGCTCTATTGCATATCATTATTTATATAGTGAAGTGTATTTTCAGAAAAAGTGAGAATCTGGATTCAGTTGAATTAGGATTGTTAGTAATTAAATATTTTATTAGTACCGAGATTAGACCTTTCTACTTTCTTGGCATTATTTTGAAACCAACTGAACTTCTAATTGGAAGAGTAACACAGCAAGTTTTAGAACAGAGGATTTCAAATGTTTATATGTGCTTGAAATACTTTTAGAAAGTGAAATATTACCAAAAAAACCCCTATACATAAAACAGACACTAGAGCGAACCTATTGGATTTGAAACAACTATGTTCTATGTTCAAGTGTCATAACAGAATACAAGTATACAACTAAATTTTATCATTTATCACTTCCTATATTAAGAGAAATGGTCCCTGAGATTTGGTAATTATACAAAAATATAGACATTATTTGTTATTGTGCAGCTACAGATTACCAACACACCAGCATTGAGAAAGGTTATTTGTATTGTCAAAGACATATAAATTGGTTGATATTGCATTAGCTCTCCATTTTGGGGTGATGAAAGGGGGATTGATAAAGAATGATGCTTTCTAAGGCATCTCAGAGAGGTTTATACCGATTATCCATGAGTATTTAAGGCTTCTCCAAGACAGAAGGGTATTTGAGATGTCTAGATCTGCCTTAATTAATTTCTTTCTTCTGTGTCTATCTAAATGAGTGAAGAGTAGAGAAAACACATTTCTAGAGCAATGTGCGGCAATTGAAATGACTTGTTCATATTGATGTATATGAATCATTTATGTGGCTTTGGATTTTGGACCTGTCAAGGTTTAGAACCTTTTATTTCCCTAAATATCCTGTTGAGAATGATTACAGTGTTTGTGGTGTTTTATTTATTTGTTTGCTTATTTTTATTTTTTGCCAGTCTTGGGGCTTAAACTCAGGGTCTGGATGCTGTCTCTGAGCCTCTTTGTGCTAACGATTAAAACTCTGTTCCTTGTTTCTGAGTAGTTTATTAAAGAGTCTCACAGACTTTCCTGCCCAGTCTGGCTTCGAACAACAATCCTCAGATCTCAAACTCCTGAGTAGCTACCATTATAGGTGTGAACCACTGGCACCCAGCTGTTTATGATTTTTTAAAATGATAACAAAACTTCCTTCAGAGCAAAGATGTACAGAAAAATTATTTCCTCGATGTTTTATTTCTCTGTTATCCCATGAGACAGAAATATGTGAAGATATTTTGGGGGAAGTAACATGCAGTTGAATTGTAGTCAGATCAGACATGGATTCAAATGTTTTTCTGTTCCTTTGTAGCTAGGTGACCTTAGAAAAGTTATTGTAACTTTCCACATAAAAATATATGCATGCTTGAGCCAGACGCAATAATAGCCATCTCACATAAATGCTGTGATGATTAAATAACGTAAAAAACTTACGCTGTAAATCATGCTTTGGACATGCAATTTGTCATTTCACTATTTCCCCAACTGAAATGTCTTACTAGTTTTTGTTCCTTTGAGGATGAAGTTGATAATCATTTTTCCTATCAGAGCCCTACTCTGACTATTATCATCTACATTCTATATTTGTCTTATATCTGTCTAAAACCTTTTTGAAAGGCCTTGTTCCTACAAGCTCAGTACCTTTACACATGCTGGTCTGGTTAACTGTTTTCTATATCTGACAAGCTCCTGTTTTAGATTCCTGTACATAGAGTAGATTCTAAACAAAGGGCTCCACCCATGTTTTTTGAATGTGAACTGCACTAATCCACAATGGCACTATTCAAATCTTTTGAAATATTCTTAAAACTAGTGATGTGAATGGAATAAGAGGAGAAAGGAGAAGTTAATATTTATTGGAGGCTTTTTTATATCATTAACTCATTTAAGAATAATTTACATTATTTCCTGGTGTAACCCTCACCAACTGAAGGAAAATATTATTTCTAGGATTAAAAATATCAATATAATAATGTTATAATATATTTTAATATATTAATGATATATTAATTTAATTTAATGATTATTTATTACATTTATAATGTTATTGATATTTAATATATTTAATATATTAATATATTAATCACTAGTATTTTAATGCCCATTGCAAAGAAAAAGAGAGGCATGTGAAATTTGTAGGCTAAAGAAGTTGCTTTATGTTTGGTGGAAAACTGAGAGACTCATGGGAAAGTTTTATTACATCAGTAAAATTATATGTTACAGATTATTCTAATCTTTTTTGTCAGCTGATATCTTTCTTGTTTGTAAGATCTGATTGGGTGAAATTTAAGTCAACACCACAAATAGTATATACTTATCACCTCATAATAAATTTATAAATTGAATCTCTATTATGAAAAAAGTTTTCATCATGTGTGGATCTCATCTGTGATACTGATATTCATTTATCCTGTAAATACAAAAAGTAAAGCTTTGACAAAGCCTGTGGATGTCAAGAATAGATTTGTGGCCAGCACAGTAAACACTTCTTGGAAATACAAAATGTGATAAAACACTTTCAGCCAGCTAAATGAGGGTCACTGACCTTGTCACAAGGACACAGCCAGCCTCTGGAGAGTTCAGAAAGAATTGCATAAACTATTACCAGGAAATAGATCCTTCTAAGATTTTAATTAGCAAGCTCTTCCATTGTTTATAATCTTAAACATTTTTATAAGATAATGCTTTTAGTTCCTTCATCAACTACTAAATATCTTTGCTTAAAAGATGACTCTAAATGGAGGGACGGCAGATCCTCCTGCAAATCTGTACATAATGGAGGTTTATTGTGGACTTAGACTTATTATTATTATTATAAAGTTGTGGTACTAAGAGTTGGTCTGACACCTGTCCAGCATTCTTTTCTTTTCTGGCCCTGGGGGTTGAACCAGCGGCCTGGGTGCTGTCCCTGATCCTGTTTTTTTTGTTTTTGTTTTTTTTCTTTCCTCAAGGCTTGCACATTACTACTTGAGCCACCAGTTTTCTGGTGGTTAACTGGAGATAAGAGTCTCATTGACTTTCCTGACCCCGGTGATCCTCAGTTCTCTGCCTCCTGAGTAGCTAGAATTACAGGTATAAGCCACTGGTGCCCAGCTCCAGCATTCTTATTTCTTCAGACATTAAAGGATAAATTCAAATTCTAGAATAAAATTAAACTTTTTTTGGGGAGGGGTCCAGTCGTGGGGCCTGAACTCTGGGCCTGGGCGCTGTCCCTCAGCTCTTCAGCTCAAGGCTAGCGCTCTTCCACTTGAGCCACAGCGCCACTTCCGGCTTTTTTCTTTTTGCTTATGTGGTGCTGAGGAATTGAACCCAGGGCCTCAGGCATGCAAGGCATGCACTCTACCACTGAGCCACCTTCCCAGCCCTTCTATTTATCTTGCTTGCTTTGTTTGTTCTGAGAAGCAAGGGCCCCAACTTCAGCTGGACAGGTTGGCCCCAATTTTCAGGTCTATGCATTATACAAAGGAATCCTCTTCTGATTTGGTATTCATGGGGAGGATTCAGTGAAATAATACATGTTGTTTAGTTAAAATAGAAATGCCAAACAAAAATGGGATGTTTGATTACTATTGAAGAGTTTTCATTTTACAGACTTTTTAGTTCCATTAGATCATATTAATATCTAAGGCTTGGGCTGGGAAGGTGGCTCAATGGTAGAGCGCTTGCCTTGCATGCCTGAGGCCCTGGGTTAGATTCCTCAGCACCACATAAGCAAAAAGAAAAAAGCTGGAAGTGGTGCTGTGGCTCAAGTGGTAGAGCACTAGCCTTGAGCTGAAGAGCTGAGGGACAGCGCCCAGGCCCAGAGTTCAGGCCCCACGACTGGACCCAAAAAAAAAAAAAATCTAAGGCTGCTAAAAAACTCTCATGTTGGCACCTCACAAAAAGGGCAGGGGATAAGAAACTATTTGGTATAACAGTAGTTTCTTTGTAGATGTCAAAAAGAAAAATCTCTCTGCCCTGCAAACATAAATCGTGCATGCTTTCAAGCAAGGCCATATGATCTTTAAATAATCTCCCTATGGAAAAGCATAATAAAAACAATAGCTTCCATGATAGATTTACTGTAAGGGCATTTATAAATATAACCTTTCAAATTTGGACATCATTTTATGATTCCATAGTTTTGTATATCTCATATCACCAAGATAAATACTTCTATTTTTCTATATTATCTGGAAATTCACCAGAAATCAAACTGGTGATTCCAGGATTGATGATTAGGTATGTTCTTAACTTAGAATTTCTACATCCAAGTAGAATATGAATAGCCATTTGATGAAGTAGACATTTTTCACTTTTATTAATAAGATATTAACAAGTTGATCACATGTAAATGCAATATATCTGTCTACTGTCTTACTTCAGTGACCTTAATGCTCCATTCTCATTTCTTCTTTTATTTCCTTTTTTACATTGTTCTTCTTGATTTTTACACATGTATCGACAAATATAGTGATAGATTGGGAATGAGTGGCTCAAGCCTGTAATCCTAGCTACCCAGGATGTTGAAAGGTGAGAATCAAAGTTCATAGGCAGATCAGTGCATAGGACTCTAATCTCTAATTAACCACCAAAAACACTGCAAGTGCAGCTGTAGCTCAATTGGTAGAGCACTAGACTTGGGTAAAAAAAGCTAAGGGACAGGTCTCATGCCCTAAGTTCAAGCCTCAGTATTATCACACATACATACACACATGCATATATCTATATATGTTACATGTATGTATATTTAGTTGCACATATACATATATGTGTCTATATACATATATACTTATATATTGATCTAATCATGCTCCCCATGTGAAAGTTACTGTAGCAAGTGCTAGAGAGTAACCTAATTTCCTCTCTATAAAAACTTGTAGACTACTTTATAGTCTACTGGAAGAAAGAAAGGAATTTATATTACCATGTGCACATGCTATAGGCTAGTTCAATTTATTGTAGCTGTCTCATATTTTTTTCCTCGTCTCTCCCTTTAGCCTCAGTTCACTCCACAGTGACTACATGCACATGTCATATCTCTGCAGTCTGTGAAAAAGGAACAAGCGCTCCACCTTTAAATGAGATTAAGCCATTACATGAATCTACTAATTCAAAGAACATAAGATCACCTGAAAGAGTTCAAAAATGAACTTTCAAAGAGACTGTAACCTCAAAGTAAAGATAATTTAACTTTAATTTCATTTTACTCTGGTGAACTAATACTTTGAACTACTTAAACACTTTCATAACTTTTGAGTTCCGAGTTTTATGTCATTGCATTTTTAGTTACCTAAATACTAGCCAAAGACCACTGTAAATTTTCTATCTAAATCTAGGATGATGACTGATCAGGGTCCAGAACTGAATTTATGGCAGTTTTCTGTCTAGTAAGGTTTTGGCTAAAGCACAACTTGGCATTGAGGGGGCATTGTATAAATTTAAGAGATTGCCTTAGTAATAGAATTGCCAAGCTTCTGTTAAACTTAATCGTAACAGGTGATACTCCCGTTTATCAAGTGTGCTTTGGTCAAGGACTGGCAATATTTAAGCTTCATAATGGCACTGAAAGGAAATTTCATATTGCCAGGTTTACTGATAAGAAAAGTATGAATAAGTATTTGGGCAACATGAGTGATCTTCCCATGCTATTAAGAAGCAGAGTGAGGATCTGAACCTGGAACTCCTGACATCTGACTTTTTCTATGTTACAAAGATCTTAGCTTTCTCTTTTCAGACAAATAGTTTTATATTCATAGAATGCAAACTTATTTCTCATTTATTATAAAACCTCTAAGTTCACAGATCCTAATGAGGAAAGTGAAAAGTATTTCTAATTAATGTGTTGTTTATGCATATATGAGTTTTTGAAAGATCAATTTCTTAAAAAAATTAAATTCACAATGGAATCAAATACAGTATGAATTTAATTTTTGAAGAAATGGATCTTTCTCATGTAACTGTAACCCCTCTGTACAGGATCTTTACAATAAAAATATAATAAATAATTTATTCTTCCTAACATAAGGACAATGTTTATAAATTTCTCATCATATGCTGTAAGGCTTAAAACTATTTGGAACTTGTAATTTTATTATATTCATTATTAAAATGAATTTATAAGATGGTTTATTTGTTGCTTTGTATGTCTCTCTCTCCCAAGGTATTACCCCTGTTTTCACTGTATTTGATGTTGGTATAATTTGTAGAGGGGAAGGGAAAAAACAAATTGTTTAAATAGGGATACAGGTGGACCCATTGCAACAATGAGATGTACAAGATGTTATGTCGAAAAATGAACTTTACACCTTTGGTGCAAGGGAGGGGGTGAGTGGGGGGCGGGGAGATGGGAAAGGATAGGAAGGGGACACAAAAGAGGAGGAGGCAACAATGCTTGATAAGAAATGTACTCATTACCTTGCTCATGTAATTGTAACCCCTCTGTACAATATTTTCACAATAAAAACTTATTAATAATAAATAAAAAATAAAATGAATCATTAAACTCTCAAAAAGTACAAAAAATTAAATTAGCTATTTCTGTAATATATCACATAGAAGGCAGACTGAGTAATGATGTATTAAAAATAAACATCTGGTAATTTAGATTACTTAGAAATTTCATTATTTATAGTATTTAACTGATAAGCAATCATATTCTAGAAATAGATTATTATTGAAAAAAGTAATTTCATGAAAAATTCAGTAGAGTACAGGTGGTTTTAAAGCTATAGTTGGACACCTAAAATATACTTTACAATGGTTTTTCATTATTTGGCTTTGCAATCAACTCATGAGTATTTAAAAGGATGTTTCTAGATTATATTAGGCACATAACAGATATTTGATGAAGTCATTGATTTTAAAGTATCATGGCAGTTCAAAGTACTAGAAAGAGTCTTGAATATGGAGTGGAGTATATAAAAACATTTTTCTAACCTTGATACCCACTTTTTAAAAACGTGCTTTGTTCATAAAACCAAATCACAACAATATTTAAGGAATTTTTTAAAACTTATAAACTACTACAGTTTTACTTCTTTATGCATTCTTATTTTATTTACTTTTTAGGTGTACAGATTTATGATTGAAACGGAAGCCTGAGCCTGATTTTGCATGTTTTTAAAAAGATTTTTATGAGGATTTTAAAGGTGATATACAGAGGTTACAGTTACATAAATCAGGTTAAGCGTACATTTCTTTTTGGACAATGTTACCCCCTCACTCTCCTAGCTTCATACCCATGCCCCCTTTATTTTTTAAACATTTCATTTGTAAGGCCAGTGTTCAGGTTACAGTGAAACTCATCATGACCTGAGTTTGAATCTTTATTGCCTGTGAAAAGAGAAGTCAGGGGCCTTTTACAGCCAACACACAAAATTGGCCCTAAATTTCTTAGTACAACCCATTTGCCACTCACTAATTGACCTTGGGACATTTTCTTAATATTCTACAGCTTAGGTTATTTTTTTCCTTCTAAATGAAATATCTATAAAGGTGTATCTATTTAATCTATAAAGGTATAGTAAAGTCAATAAGTACTACAAGTTATGAGCATGTGTCCTTTCATTGTGCATAGATCCATTTATGAAGCAAATATATTACCATCCAGATTATACAGACATCCTCACTGTGAAGATATTCTCCTTAATATCAATAAATGTTCAAATTACATCTTTATACAAAGTTCTTTGTCCCCTTACTGGTGAACTTTAGAATGGTTTTCCATAAAATTATGCTGTGACATTATGAATGGTGCATATGTGCATCAATATATATTAAAAAAAGATACTAATTTTTAGTAAAAACTGTGACCAGGTTTATTTGGTGCATACAATCTCAAGTTCAAGAAATACTTGAGGGTTCTCTTTCTTTCTTCTTCAGTGTTGTCCCTTGGAGGCTTAGCTCTGATGCCAATTATTGTTTCAATTGATAACTTTTTTAAATGTCATTGTAATTACTTTAATGATCCTAGGGCTTGTTGTGAATTCTTCTTCTTCTTCCATATCTTGTCCATTGCTAAGTCCTGTCCTGAAGGACACTGTCCTTACACAGCCTTGTGCTAATCCCTGCTTTTACTATCATATCATTCATGCTCTAGGCCAGATTCTCATCATAGCTAGGCTGAAGTATTCCAGTAGCATCTTAACTGGTCTTTCTGCCACCTGTGTTAGAGTCATTGAATCTGGTGACAACAGGTATCTTTATTAACCCGAAGTCTGGTCAGATCTTGTATTTCATCCTTTTTCTATGACCTTTCTTTTCTCTCTGAGTTAACTACCCATTTGTTTGACTTAATCATAGTCAACATAGAAGAAGTATTACTTGAACTACCTTCAAGAATAATTTTTCATTAACTTTTTCTATTACCAGCTTCACAGAAGATGGTGACACTGAGCTTTGAGTTTTGAAAACAAAACAAAACAATCACTTCTTTCGAATGTTTACCATGCAACCATTCATACAGAATTTATAGAAGTTCTATCAGAGGGACAGTATCATCAGTTTCCAAAATGGCTAGGTTTGAAATCCAGGATAAAAGCTCCCTACAAACTCTGACACCTTTTTAGGAGTAATCACTATGTCCCAACCACTGAGTGCTCAGCATTATCTTTCCCACTTCGGCTTCCTGTTTAAGCTGTGCAGTGAGCACCAGCACACAAAGCAGAGCCCAGCATGTGCTGACTTCACAGCTGGTTATTGTGTTATCACATTGCTCCCTCTGACTATGGTCAGCTCAGCCACATGGCAGTTCAACATCATATCACAGCATTACTTACAATCTGTACAGATAGCCTATTGTTTGCTCCTTTTGAAAGATTTTAGCTATGATGATGCCATTGAACTCTCTAGCACTTTTACTTGAACTTCCTTAGCTTTTACAATAAAGTATATATTTAAAAACCTATATTAGTAAAATGTGTACTGAGTAATTGCTGACTCAACCTGTAAAAATTGTCTCATCTAGAGTTGATTGTGGATTTGATGGGAATATCTAATTTTCCTTCATGTGAATCTTCAGTATAATTATTCTTAATCACACATAAATGGACAATGATACTTGTGAGTACATCTATACAAGATGAACTGTTTTTGTACTTTAAAAACATATGACTTCTTGTTTTCAGGCTAGTCCTTCATAATGAAAGCATTTAATTTGTGCCAAGCATTTTTCTAACTACTTTATTAAGATGATTGCCTTCACTCTTCATGGAGATCCTATCACTGGTACAATTCATAGAGAAAAAGTTTAAATGCCAAAAAGGTTAGGTAACTTATTTAAAGATACAATAAATGGCAAAACAGAACAAAACCCTGGATATTTGCTATTGGAGCCCTTACTGCTAACCATTGTGGAACAGCTTTCCATGATACTGTGTCCCTCATCCTGGATTCCCACTTGAAAATATAAAAATGCTCATTTCCTGTTGTAGGTCAATGGAGGTACAGGTTAATTGTTCCCTGACAAGATAGTTGACGTTTACATTGGAGATTAATCAATTGCTGCAAGAAGTAATATCCACTGGTGTCTCCAAAAGAGAACCTATGTTACACTGTGTGCTTACAAATACATTTCTAGCTTTTATTGGTACATACAGTCTCCTTTCATCTCAAGTGAATTTGAAGCCAATCATTTTGCTCTATGGGAAAGGGTTCCGAGATATACCTTCAAATTAAGTCGCTTACATTCTAATGGGAAACAAAACTTACTTTGAAATTTCTTTACACCTACTTTGACAACAAAAATGTCATCAAGTTCATCTTCACAGGTTTACTCACAGTGCACTTTGGGTTTGTTTTGAGTGTGATGGTAATATGAGAGCGGTGGTCACTGTGTGAGGCTGTCCACACTTGATGTGATGCTAGCGATATCACAGGATTGAGAGCATCCCAATGACAGTCAGATAGGGTGTTTATGAAGCAGGCAAAGAATGATAAAGTTCAGGAATTAATTCAGAGTTTTATTCAATATTGCATAAAACTGAAAAATGCAGGCCAATAAATACTCATTGTCAAAATTACTATTTTCTTTTTCTTTTTGCTTTGGAATAGTATTTATGTAAATGATAACAGAAAAATAACAGATTATTTGTAATTTTAAGGCTTTTCATTGAACTTATTTCCCAACTCTTAAAGTAGCTTCTGGGCCCTTATTAATTGAGACATGGTACAGAAAAAGGGGCAGAGATACCTACTAGGTGAGCCTAGGCTTGTGTGTGTGTGCTTGTATTTGTGTGTGAGTGCACACACGTGTGTGTACTAGGGTTGAACTCAAAGCCTAAAACAAAATAGGAAATCACTGTTATTTACTATCTTTCCCAATTCTTGCTCTGTTCCATACCAGATGCTATAAATTAAAAAAATCCATTCAATGAGAATAATCTTCCTAGCTATAATTTAAGTAATATATCTTCCTGATTGAATTTGAATCCAGGCACCAAACATAGTGTGTCTAGCACTTGGGAGAATATTTGATTCATAACAAATGCTAATAAATTGCTTTGATGGAAAACATTTATGGACTTGAAATCTCAGGTTTCAGAATGAGTGCAGAGCAAATGGAATGTAGAGATATCTGAGGAATGGCCTCTATCTAGACTGACTTATTTACTTCACATAATGTCCATTTACCCTACCTTCATAATAGACAATGAAGACATTAATTCAGGGATTAATCTCATGCAATACCACACAGCAGAAGCATTTTTGTTGCTCTTCTAACACTTACAAGTATTTTATGATTTGGTGATCTCATTTTAAACCAGAGTCATAGAACCTCCTGAGAGATAAAACAGGGAAGATATGACCCTTTCCCTAAAAATTAATAACTATTAGAGAATCTCAAAAAAACAACAAAAATAGCTCCCTTATCCAAATAGAATCTATATAATCCACACAAGTTGATTTGTGGAGCAAAATTCTGTTATTGGATAATTTTATTAGATTTAAATCTGAATATGTTATTCTACCTAGAAATGCATGCATGGAAAAATACGTTTAGTCACAGTTACATCCATTATAGCTTTCAAAAAAGTTCTATTTTTAAGTAGTTGTACAAAGAGGTTGCACTTCCAAAATTCAGGTCATAAGTACAATGTATCTTGATCAATATCACCTGCCCCATCATTCCCCCCATCATTCCCCCTCCCATCCCTACCCTCAAGTTACATAATTCAATTTTTACATAATGTACATTGAATATAATGACTGCAGTTGCTTGTCATTTTCCCCTCAATTCCTGTGCCCACTTCCCATTACTATTAGAGCTTTTTAACGAAGGGCAATCTTCTCCTACTCTGTTGTTCTGCAGTAACAGGTTACTAAGATTTATTTTCCTGTGATCCAGAAACTAAACTTTCAGGAATATAGTCTGTGATAACAGATAAAACAATATGTGTCTATCTCGCCTTAAAAAACTAAAATATGTGCTGATGACAAGATCTTGGGGAAATGTTGTCTACATTGTGGGCTGATATTTGAACAAAGGCCTTATGAATGTCACATTGCCATATGGTAGTTAGACTGGAAAGAGTATATTTATATTCACTAGTTATGATGTATTACATGTATTCTTGTATTAATCCTTTGTTCCTAACACTTTTCTGAAAGAAAAGTTTCAGTTTGAGATAAACTCTATACTTCTTCAGACATTAGTCTTATCTCCACCAAACAACTGACTGTTTTTTCTAGCATAACCTGTGAATAATTCTAACACAGTAAGAATAATTCCTACCACCAATATTATACTTTGCAATTAGGAAATGTCATAAGATAGGCATAGCTATACTATGAAGGAGGTAGGATTTCTTCCATTACTTTCTACTAAGTATAGAAAATAGAAGTCCAGCAGAGTAAAGTATTAGAATAAAAGGCAACCTAGGAAACTCACCAACAATTAGGAAACAGCTGAGACAAAGCTGAAATCAAGTCTTGGCTTTCATTATACTTACCCTTTTTTTACATCATGGACTATATACAATCCCAACTAAACACCACATTAGTTAAGATGTTTCAGAGAAACAGAGATGACCATATTTTGGTTTTGTGCATGTGTATGTGAGTGTGTGTAGTTGTATATAGAGAAAGAATAGAGCAAGATACATGTTGACTTTATGGATTTACTTCATATGGTTGAGGACTTTGGGTTAGTCCAAAATCTGTGGGGGTCAAATGGCAGCTAGGAATTCAGGTAATTGCAAGTTGATTCTAAAGGCCATTTTCTGGCCAGATTCCTTCTTGAGAAGGGAACATAAAACTTTTTCTATTGAGACTTTCAACTGATTCAGTGACACTGACCCATATAATGAGGGTAATCTGCTTTATTCAAAGCTCATTGATTTAGTTTGTAATCCCATGAAAATACCTTTAGAAAATAATATTTGAATAGATATTTCAGCACTATAGTCCAGCCAGTTAACATATAAATTTAGCCATTACAAGTTGGTCACCAGTGGCCCACGCCTGTAAGTCCTAGGTACTGAAAAGGCTGAGATCTAAGGATCGTAGTTCAAAGCTGGCTGGGACAGGAATACCTAGGAGACCCTTATTCCAACTAATCACCAAGAAAAGCTAGAAATGCAGACTGAGTTAAGTAGTAGAGTACTATATTTGAGCATGAAAGGAAAAAAGACAGTGCCCAGGCCCTGAACTCAAGACCTTGTGCTGGCATTAAAAAAAAAAATTAAACGAGTTTACACTCCCACCAACAATGCAGTAAGATTCCCTTCTGTCCACATCCCCTCCAGTGTATGTTGTTATTAAGAGTTCTTGATTATAGCCATTCTAAGCCATTAAGCTCCAAGTATATTTTAGATATGAGACCCTTGTCTGTTGTATGGCTAGTGAAGATCTTCTCCCAATCCGTGGGCTTTCTGTTGATCTTGCATAGAGCTCCCCTATGACCCAGCAATCCCACTTTTGGGCATTTACCCAAATGATCACAAACAAGACCACACTAAAGCTACCAACACGACTATGTTTATTGCAGCATTATTTACCATAGCTAAGATATGGAACCAGCCCGGATGCTGCACAGTATATAAATGGATCAAGAAAATATGGTATATATATACACAATGGAATTCAATGCCTCTATCAGAAAGAGTGACATTGCCCCATTTGTTAGAAAATGGAAAGACTTGGAAAAAATTATATTGAATGAAGTAAGCCAGGCCCAAAGAAACATAGGTCCCATGGTTTCCCTTATTTGCAATAACTAGTCTGAGTCAAGCAGAAAAGGTCAGATAAGTTGATGTTAGGGGAATGAACCCCAAGATAAGTATTCAAATGTTTTTTTTTTGTTTTTTTCCCCTTTCATGCAATTGTTTCTAACATATTTATAAGATGATTTCTTTGTTGCTTTGTGTGTCCCTCCGCCACAGAATAACCCATGCTTTCACTGTCTTTGATGTTGGTATAATTTGTGGAGGGGAAGGGTATAAACAAATCGTGTAACTAGGGATACAGGTGGACCCATTGCAACAATGAGATGTACAAGTCATTATATCGAAAAACGAACTTTACAACTTTGGTGGGAGGATGGAGGGAGGATAGGATGGGGGAGGGGGGAGTATGGGAAGGGATGGGAAGGGGAAACAAAGAGGAGGCAATAATGCTTGATAAGAAATGTACTCGTTATCTTGCCCATGTAATTGTAACTCCTCTGTACGGTATTCTCACAATAAAAAAATTAAAAAAGAAAAGAAAAAAAATTAACCATTACAAATCCCAAAAAGTTTTCAGCTGAAATATGCAAAGGATTATTGGACAGAGTTATTTACATCAGGGACACTTAGCAAAGTCAGTGATGCAACATTTTGCTGATTTCATGTTCCAAGTATGTCTATTGAACACTACTGACTCTGATCCCTTTTGAAGTTCTTACTCTCCTTTATATCCATGGCTTCAGTCATTTTAGATCACCATGGCATTAGTGTAACTTTTTCACATATTTCATATCTGACCTAGCATGACAAATAAAGCACAATTGGCTCAAATGTGACTGAAGCCATATGAAAGTCTATAAACAACAAAGACTAAAGAAATAGCATGGCCGTTATTTTCATAACTCTATTGTGTTCCACAGAGGGATTATGTAGACATTCTCTCAATGTTACACATGAAAAAACAGAGAAGGCAAGAAATAGGTCTAGGATCACACAAATAGAATAGATTATACTTGGGTGCCAAACTCATTTTTCTTTAGTTTTATTTTATATTTTATCATGTGTGCCAAAGGTTCTTCTGCATTCCTGAAGAAGTAGACTGGCAGCTTTCTTAGCCATTTATTTTGTTGCTCTTCTGCTTTAGTTTGTGAATATATTTATAAGCTATATTTTCAGTAGAAGCTATACTAAATTGCTTGAAACCAGCTATTTCAGTGACATAATTTATAACTTTGGACTTTGACAGAATATAGAATGAAGTCTAATCTGTACTTTTTAAAGCATGTTATAAGGTATTTATTAGGTTTTAGAATTGGAGCAAGAAGATCTGTAACAAGATTTTTGATGAGACTAAACTTAAGGCAACCCTATCTCTAGCTTTTATTTATATATTAGACTGAACTGACCTTTCTTTCTTTCATTCTCTCTTTCTTTCTTTCTTTCTCTCTCTCTCTCTTTCTTTCCTTCCTTCCTTCCTTCCTT
>NW_012267267.1:8871459-8925561 GCF_000151885.1 Dipodomys ordii
CAATCCTCAGATCTCAGCCTCCTGAGTAACAGGAATGCAGGCATGAGCCACCAGCACCCGGCCCTTTTTCATTTCTTATGAAAACTTTTTAATTTTAGTTTATTTATATACACTTAATTGTTACCTAAACTTGATATTTAAGTTATTGGAATTTATTATTTAAAATCCTTCTTCTTTGGTATTGCATTAATTTTATATGGCTATCATAACTAGTTCCTACAAACTGGGTGAAAAAAAAGACAGAAATATGTTCTGTCAGTGTTGGCAGATTAGAATTTTGAAACAAAGCATTAACAAGTTGGTTCCATTGGGGGGATTTGAGGGAAACCTGATCTTTTTCTAGGATTCAATGGCTCAGGCAATCCTTAAAAAATCCGGGACTTATGCATGCATCATTCCAATGTGTAACTACATCTTTATATAGCCTTCCCCTTGAGTGTCTCAGTCTCTTTTCCTATTCTACACAGAAACTCATCATTAGCTCCAGTACACGTTCTAAATCCAGCATGTTCTCATCTCCAGCTCTAAAAGCTATATTTACAAATAAGGTCACAGTTACTGATATCAGAGATTAGAATTTGGACATCTTTTTGAAGCTACTATTCAGCCCTGTACACACACACACACACACACACACACACACACACACACACACATATATATGCATGTATGAATGCATACATGCATACATACATACATACATACACACACTGGGGGTGTAGCAAAGTTGTAAAATTCAGATCAACCAGATAACATCAGTAAAGTTAATTAGAAATAACTTGGAAGTCCTTTTATTTTACAGGTTTTTTTCTTCATATAAAAACCTAATTGCTACTAGAGCATCTCAAACCTCCCTAGTAAGTGGAGAAAAGGGAATCATGGTCTGAAGCCAGCCCAGGCATAGCAGTTCATAAGTTTATATCACTGAGTGGCCATGCAGAGTGGCATGTGTCTGTTATCCTAGCTATAGGGAAAACACAGTGACTGATGGAGCACACGTCTCAGCCCACTCAGCCTAGGCACAAAGTGAGGCCCTATTCTGAACTAGCCAGTCTAACAAGGGGCCGGAGGTGGCTTACTGTTAGAGTGTTTGCTTAGCAACTATGAAGCCCTGAGTTAGAATCCCATTACTGGCTTCCCCACAAAAGATAATTCCTGCGCTTACTAATTTGTACTACTTAAATTGGATTACTGAAATAGAATTACAGTAGATATTTTCCTATACATTATAACTTCTGTTCCATTAATGTGTGTGTGTGTGTGTGTGTGTGTGTGTGTGTGTGTGTGTGAGTGTGTATGCAAGCAAGCAAATTGGTCCTGGGGTTTGAATTTAGGGTTTGACTGCTATCCCTGACCTCTTTTGCTTAAAGCTCGCACTCTGTCACTTGAGTCACAGCTCCAATCCTGGGGGTATTTTTTTTTTGGAGGGGGGTTAATTGGAGCAGGAACTTGGCCTCACTGGCTAGCTTCGAACTTCCATCCTCAAATCTCAGCCATCTGAGCAACGGAAATTAACAGCCATGAGTCACTGACTCCTGGCTACACTAATATCTTAATTCTGAACTGTAATGGAAATCATTTTTTTAAGAAAAACAAATTGAAATCCCTGCTTTACTTGCTGTTTAGATTCTAAGAGTTAGATATTTAGTATGTAATGGCTCAAAGTAATTTCTGTGATAGCTCTTTAAAACTTTGAATGTCTTTTCTTTTCTTTTTTCTTTTTTGCCAGTCCTGGGGCCTGAACTCTGGGCCTGGGCGCTGTCCCTCAGCTCTTCAGCACAAGGTTAGTGCTCTACCACTTGAGCCACAGCACCACTTTGGGATTTTTCTGCTTATGTGGTGCTGAGGAATGAACTTAGGGCCTTATGCATGCAAGGCAAGCACTCTACCACTGAGCCACCTTTCCAGTCCCTGAATTTCTTTTTGAAGCTTAGTTTTCCTTGTGGTTTTTGGAATGCCTGAATGGAAATGTCAGGATAGGAAGCATCGTAGCTCCTTTCACAGTTTCTTGGCTTCAGTAATTTGATACATTTGTGTATAAATAGATGTTTCTAATGTTTAATTTCTGAAAGTTTGATTATAAAATAAGTGAATAATTTTTCAACCATATGAATAGTATAAAATTTCAATGTCAGTTTTGTAAGTACTTTTTTGTCTTTGCAAGTTCTCGAATATTTTAAGTAGTTTCCGATGGTAGGAGTTTTGTGTGGTTAGTTTCTGTGGGTTTCTGTTTTGTTTGGTTTGTCCATTTGGGCCTTGGAGCAATGAAATCTATACAGAGAACTTTTTGAAATGGCAAGTTATAATTTCTGTCTTATTGTTTCTGGGATTTTATGTAGGTGGACATGTTACTTTTAATTCAAAATATACAGCATAAATCCTCTGAAAAATTATTCACTCTACTAATTTTATTTTATTTGGTCTAGTCACTATAGATTTTAATGAAGCCCACAGAAGTAAATACTACCATTTATTTTTGGAGTTCAAAACAAAATCATTTTTCAATTTAAATAAATGTCAATAAAAATAATGTGGTGTTTTGTATTGGCCCTTTAAAAGAATTTATGTCTTGTAAAATCCCTGAATAATTCTCTCCACTGGTAAGAACAGATGATTTAATAGAAGGCTTCTGTCAAGACTCAAATGTAAGACTAGAAAAACATTAAGTCATTAATACCCTAACTTGATTTAATGATTTGGTTTATTGGATTAGGTCTAGCAGAGAACAGAATCCCAAGAGAACAACTTGCAGAATAGATTTTGTTTTGATGCAGGACTACAATGTTTTGACATCACTTTCTATTGTTTTATTGGTTTTGCAGTAATTGTTTATAAGTAATTCCAAATATACCAACATATGTTTTCACAATCCCCTAGGTTTGACTGCATTAGGTTACAAGTGGTGGCATTTGTTGGGATGACCATAAGAAACTTCATGCCCCTTAGAACAAGATTATAAAAGAAGTAGTTCATCAACTGTGTGGCAGTCTACTTCTTTGACATATGAAATACCAATTAAATCTGGTTAGGGTAAATGTCTGAGTTACCTGGCTAATGTTTATATCAGGGGAGGGGGTTCTTCTCAACTTACTGAGGATGATTATCCTAATTGACATGAATGATTCCATTAATGATATAGCATGCATTCAACAAAGATTCTAAGAACTTGTTTGGGCCAAGCATTGAACTACTTGACATAGAAGATGTTAAAATATTATCTCATTTTTAGAAGTAGTTATGTCAGTTGGAGAAAATACAAATAATATACTAATATTCTAATATGCTAATAATCACAACTTTGGTAACTATAAGAATATAGTTGTCAATAATGTAGAGATCCAGTGATCATAAGAGGTACACTCTGATACAAAGCATAAAAATATAACAATAATGTAAAAATATTATCTTCTAATTTCTACAACTATTTTACTTTGCAATAAAAGGAATCTGTCAAAAAAAGAATATAGTTGTAATTTTGATTAGAATGGGACAAAGGCTAATTCAGTTATTGGCGGATATTTCCTAGAAAAGGATGTACTTAAAATATAAAAAGTCAGTAAATCGAAATGAAATAAAGATATGTTATGAAATATACATATATGTAGCAGAACCTGAGGGTTTTGATTTAGCATGAACTTGTACTTGGCTAGAATCTATGGTTATTCTAGTGCTGAGTGGGGATTAGAGTTGAAAAAAATAAGTGTTTCAGAAGCAGAGTGATTCTGAGACTAGGCCAAAGAGATATACAATGTTCTCTAAACTTTTAAGTAAACTATATATTAAAATTTTTAAATCAAATGTCATTACCATTTTATCTTATTAAAATGTTATAATTCTTAAAAAATATATAAAGCCTAGTTGGTTTAAATCTATAATGTTATATATTCACACATACATCTACATACAGTTCTCAAGCTTTCTGCTCAGACCAATTTGCTATCAATAGATGAAAATCTTTACATAATGCCAGCACAAATTGTTCTTAGCACTTACACTTGTAACATATAAAATATTTTACCGAATAAGCAACATTTTAGGTATCCCTGGTGTTAAAATGTGTGGTTTTGCTAAGACATCATTTTCAGTATTTATATCTCTTTCAGAGATAATCTCTTACCTAGCCCCTGGAAGTAAAAACCATCAGTTCTCATAATACTGTATATACTTTATTTACATTATTGTTATTATAGAGGTGATATATTCAGGAGTTACATTTACATGTGTCATGTGGTAAGTACATTTCTTTTCATACTATGTCCTCTGTTCCATCTTTCTCTCCCATCCCTCCTTCCTATCTCCACCCATGAGTTGTATAGTTCACTTTCATCAATGTCCACTACACTCCATTGCTGCACTTTTTTCACCCTTTTCCCTCAGATTCTATGTCTTTTCCCCACCCTCCCAGAGGTATGCATGTAAATAGACCATATATAAGATAAAGAATACAGAATGATCACCAAAGGGGGAAAAACAAATTAGGAAAACATCCCTTTGTTTCTGTATCTATGTAGTTTGTTTCAGTATGTGTATTATTTTATGTACATATGAAAAAGCAGTTGGGTATTGCACCTTTGTAACCATCTCCTAAGCCCTTCTAACTTCTGCATATCAGGGAGACGATGTCCCACTTGTCTCAATGATCTTGACTTACCTCACTTAACACGACTTGTTCTAGCTCCATCCATTTCCCTGCAAATGACTGATTTTGTTCTTTCTAATGGCTGTGTAAAATTCCCCATAAAGGAAGGGAGGGAGGGAGGGGATGGTAGGGGGAAAACAATGGAGGGGCTAACAATGTTCAAGAGGAAGTGTACTCATTACCTCACTCATGTAACTGTAACCCTCTGTATAGTATCTTTACAATAAAAAATTTTAAAAAAATTCCCCATAAATATTGTGGGGCATTTGGTTGTTTCCATTTCTTGACTATTGTGAATAATCCAGCAATGAACATGGATGTGCAGGTGTCCTTAGCATATCCTGGTTCCTGTATTGTACATGATTTATCTGAGAAATACAAAAGTGATCTGAAGTATTCACAAACAACTTAGGGTGTACCATCCTCTAAATTCTATGCATTTGCTCTTTTAAATTATCATAATGAAGATTCTTCAGTCAATCTAACTTGTAAAAAACATTCATTCTTCTATCTTCCAGTTAAGAAAAAGTAATGATGCCAAAAATAGATTCATTAATTCACCCACTGATTTCCAGTAAATTAGTGTAATATATATATATATATATATATATATATATATATATATAAAACTACTACTAAGGGTTTTTTATTTTTTATTGTGAAAATACCATACAGAGAGGTTACAATTACATGGGCAAAGTAATGAGTATATTTCTTATCAAGCATTGTTGCTTCCTCCTTTGTTTCCCCTTCCCATCCTCTCCCCCCCCAAAAGTTGTAAAGTTTTTGATATAACATTTTGTACATATTGTTGCAATGGGTCCACCTGTATCTCTATTTAAACAATCTGTTTTTCCCTTCCCCTCCACAAATTATACCAACATCAAGTACAGTGAAAACAGGGGTTATACCATGGGGGAAGGACATACAAAGCAACAAAGAAATCATCTTATAAGTATGTTAGAAACAATCACAAGAAAGAAAAAAACATTTGAATACTTATGGTTCATTTCACCTAGCATCAACTTATCTGACTTTTTCTGCTTGTCTCAGACATATACTAGTTACTGCAAATAAGGGAAACCATGGGACCTATGTTTCTTTGGGCTTAGCTTACTTCACTTAATATAATTTTTCCAAGTCTTTCCATTTCCAAACAAATGGGGCAATGTCATTCTTTCTGATGGAGGCATAGAATTCCATTGTGTATACATACCACATTTTCTTTATCCATTCATCTACTGAGGGGGATCTGGGTTGGTTCCATATTTTAGCTATGGTAAATAATGCTGCAATAAACATAGTTGTGCTGGTGGCTTTAGTATGGTCTTGTTATGAACCATAAGAAATCTGTGTTATTTTGTTCCATCTCAGATACTTATATATTTTATATCTTACATTGACTAAAAGCCTATGATTATACATCATATTTTATGCACAATTTGATGAAATAGTCATGATCCATAGAGTCCATGAACACTTGACATCTGTACTACATTACAGAGCCTCTCACTGAAAAATATTATATACCAAGAAATAGGCATATGATGAATTCCCAAAACACCTAATGAAACTAAGTTTAATTTTTATTAAGATAGATTTCAAGAAATAAAAAAGAAAAATACACTTGTTACAGTTGGCTTCTCAGAAGCATCACTTGTCTAATAAAGCAGTTTACTGATTAAAAAATAGATTTCAAGAAACATACATTTTGATGAAGCTGTATTATACTCACAACCTAACATGTTAAATTGAACCCTCTTTGTACAAATACTTAAGGATAAAAATTAACTGAAAGATACATGAGTTTTAAAAGGTCCTCTCATCTCAGTTTCAAAGAACATTTTGGTTTCTCATAAATCAGTCCAGCTGCACTTACACTGCCAATGTTGGGCTACATTATTTTTGGAGAGAGATTTGATTTTCTGATTTGGGGCTACAGAGGACAAATGGATATTAGTGTTGTCCTTGAGAATAAGATAAAGTAACCAGAGAGTTCTATGTGTACAGTAATTTTTTTAATGATGTTGGTTAGGAATCCTGACTCTATTTTTCATTGTTACATCTTGCTCTTTTTTTACACAAAGGAATGTGATTGGGCTCACATCTGATTTTTTTTGTCTTTTCTTTTTTGGTACTGGGGATCGAACCTAGGACGTTGCACTTGCTAGGCAAGCACTTTGCCACTGAGCTACATCCCAGCCCTCACATCTGATTTATAGGTGAAAATTTGTAATTGCTTGCTAGTGGTTTATCATCATAATCTGTTGGATTTAATTCACTAAATTTCATGTAAAATCACTGATACTCTCTCCTCTTTTGTAATCATTTCTCACTCTAGGTTGTCAGAAAAGTCCTGTAACACCAAATCAAAGTTAAACTTTTTTTGCATTTCTTTTTAAAATTTTAATACATATATTTATTGTAAAGATACTATGTAGAGGAGTTATAGTTACATGAGTAAGGTAATGAGAACATTTCCTATCAAGCATTGTTTTTCTCCTACCATCCCTTCCCTCCTTACCTCACCAACTCTTCCCTCCCCCTTCCCCAAAATTGTAAAGTTTGTGTTCATCATAGTGTCTTGTACATCTCATTGTTACAATGGGTCAACCTGTATCCTTATTTCAGCTTTTTGTTATTCCCTTCCCCTCCCCAAATTAGAAAAATGTACATACAAGAAGCAGGGCACCATAATCAAATACAGTGACAACAGGGGTTATACCATGGGGGAAGAACATATAAAAGAAACAAAAAAATCACATAGTACATTATAAATACAGTAAAAACAGCAGCAAAAAAGATAAAACTTCTTGTGTCCCTATGGAGTCATATCAATATTTTAAGAAACAATTCTTTTATAGTTTTGATTTGTCCTCCCTTTCTTTTGAAATTGAAAACTATTATTTTTCTTTTGTTAATTTTATCTTATTTTAAAGATGCTGTACAGAGGGGTTACAGTTATGGGTAAGGCAACGAGGACATTACTTGTCGATCATTGTTACCTCTTCCCTTGTTGTCCCACTATCCCTGCCCTCCCCCACTCCCACTCTCCTCTCCATCCCACTCCCAAGCTATACAGTTCGTTTCCAATGTAGTGTCCTGTTGATATCCCATGGTTTCCCTTATTTGCAATAACTAGTATACCTATAGGATAATCTTATCAGATAGGTTGAAAAGCTCAAAAGTTATGTACATATGTCCATATAAGATAATGCTAAGTGAACCCCAAGATATGGGCACAAGAGGTCTGTCTTTGTTGTTATTGTTTTAAATGTACTATGCCATTATTTTTTGTTTCCTTTGTATTTTCTTCCCCCATGGTATAACCCCTGTTATCACTGTATTTGATTTCAGTGCCCTGCATCTTGTATATACATTTTTCTCATCTGGGGAGGGGAAGGAGAATGACAAAACACTGAAAGGACACAGGATGACCCATTTGTCCCCCTTTATACCCTAATAGACATTACTATTTTCTTCATTTTCTTTTCTTTCCTCTCTTCTTCCCTTTGCCAGTCTCTAAGCTTGGTGTAGCTCATTCAGCTACCTTCCAAAATGTTTTTAATTAAAATTCCTTTAGTAATAATAAGTTAAGTTTGTTTTTGCTCCACTATAACTATTTTGTTCTAAAATTGCAGGCATGCAAGTGCTTACTAGAAAGTACGTTCATACAATTCATCCCCATTCAAAAGATTTCCCTGTGGAGTGTCTCATTTCAAAGCCATGGAACATAATCAGTTTACTAAAATGGTAAAAAAAAAACCATTCATTTGTAATGTGATGGACAACTATATTTCTATCAAAAGAATTGTCATTTGATGGACTTGAATATTCAAACTCAATTTGAAGTCTGTCTTAAGGAATAAGTAGTATTGGCTTTTCGACTTGGAATGATGTTCTTTATTCTAGAATGTCAGCTTCCTGGAAAGCAATTTCTATTAAGCCTTCACAAGCAAATCCTTGGAGTTCTCATCCACACTGGGGTCATTCCGTAGTTATGCTTCCTGGTTTGAGCTGGTTCCTCTCTTTTTAAGGGTACTTGTTCTGCTTTCACAGCAAATAGCAAATAACAAAGGTGAGAGTACCATTTTTACTCAAGGAAGGGGGAATTAATTTCATAGGATGAATTTCAACCCTAGTTCAACTAGAGATTTTATATAGTTGGAAAAATCTATATACAAGGTATATTTAATATATGATATATAATATATAGCATATATTTGCATAGCAAAGAGTGATGAACTGACATAGGAAAGTTCATCTAATCTAACATTATCTAAAAGGTCATCTAATTTAATCTAATGGGCACAATGGCTAAAACCTCTAATATTAACTACTTGGGAGGAGGAATTCTGAAATCTAGCTCACAGATAGCCTCAGAAAATAATAGTTTCAATATTCCAACTTAATCCATGGCTGGGCACAGTTGTATATGTGTATCATTCCAACTAAGGAGAAACGCAATGGCTGGTTGCAATTGTGTTTACCTTTAATCCTCAGCGACTTTGGAAAGCATAAAGGGGGGAATTGTACTCCATGATAATTCATGCATAAAGCTAAACTCTATTTTAACCAGCACAAAAAAGAAGATGAGTGACTCAAGAGGTTAAGCACTTGTCTAAGGAAATATAAAATGCTGTTAATCCTAAAATCAATAAAAAGTGGTATTTCTCTATGGTAAACATATCCAGATCATGGGATATTTGATAGTTGAGTAGAGATAGATTGAGAACATATTAGGCTTTGTATTTGGATAGGAAAGAACTAGTCTGCAAAACCAAGAGAAAGGAAACTGGAAGAGACTTATTAAAAATTTCACAGTTTGGCCTTGAGACAATCTTGACTATATTTATTACAGTTCTTACATACTGCTTCTAGTCTGTACATTCAGCAACATAGTATATTTCTCTTCTAATTATTCAAATCTGACTATTTATATTCATAGTGATGATTAATTAGACATAATAGTAGAAAATGATTCAAAATGGAGGAAAAGTGATCCTCTTTCTTCTTCAAGGAAAAAAATTACATCTTTACAAAGCTTAGTACACTGCACATTGAAACACTCATGGGTAAAACCATGTATTATCAAGATTTTCTGTGAAATATTACAGAAAACAAATACTTGCCTGGGTGAAAAAAAGAATAGTTAAATGATTATTGTTGAAGGTGGCTAATAGGCTACTCATGGTCCAATTTATCATTCTTTCTGCTTTTTTTGTATGTATAAAAATGTAAAATTTAATTTTGGAAGGCAGTTTGTAAAATGCCAGCTGTACATGTCACCTCATTTCTTTGTTAATCTTCATATGATTTTCATTTATGCTAATGAAAGGTTTCACTATTTTCACAAAGATTACAAAAGATTGAAAACATTTTTAGTCTCACAATATTTTACACATTTAGACACGGAGAGAAAGAAGAAAACAAACTGCAAAGATAAAGGTCAATAGTAGTCCTAATAGCCAGAAATAAACACTGGTAACTTTAAAGCCTAAACATTTTTTTCTTAATACATGTACTATTATGTTATCACTATTCTAGAGATGATGCAACTAGTGCTTTTACTACATTGATGCTCAGCATGAAATGGCACAGAAGTGAGCTGAATCTTTTAACATAACTTCAACACCTTGTTTTAACCAAAGCAAACCATAATTCTTTTAGCTTATAACTCCAAGTGAGTGATGATTTAACTTATCCTTTGGGGATATCAACATTTATTAACTACACAGTGCTTCAATAATCATTGAACCGTCTGGTCCCCTGTTTATGCAAAAAAATGCAAAGAAACGAGGTGACATGTACAGCTGACATTTTACAAACTGCCTTCCAAAATTAATTTTTACATTTTTATACATATAAAATAAGCAGAAAGAATGATAAATTGGGCCACGGTTAGCCTATTAGCCACCTTCAACAATAATCATTTTACTATTCTTTTTTCACCCAGGCAAGTATTTGTTTCCTGTAATATTTCATAGAAAAATCTTGATAATACATGGTTTTACCCATGAGTGTTTCAATGTGCAGTGTACTAAGCTTTGTAAAGATGTCATTTTTTCCCTGAAGAAGAAAGAGGATCACTTTTCCTCCAAAATTTTCTATGATCTAGATTTAACAAATCTTTTGTGGTAGTAATGAATTCATTACTTTACCTACTTTTTATTCCAAAACCTGACGATCAGGTCAAAAAGTTGCTGAGGTTCGGTTACTTCTCAGGTTATGAATATTCTTGCTGTGTATCATGTCAGATGGTTTGTCATTTCAGTTTGACCCACTTTCAATGAAGACAAGTTTGTTCTCAAATCCAAGTACATACCCTTTGTTTCCCCTCTCCTCTTAAACCCTAGTCTCTAATTGCTAACTTGTACTACTTTTCGATGATTTCCAGTAATACTGTTTCTGTTAAACACACTTAATTGGCCCTTGAACTGCTTTACAAAGCTACCTCTTTGTCTGCATTTTATTAATATTTTCCATTGCAGAAGAATATATAGTGTTCCATCTTAATGTAATTAGAATAATGGTATATTTAATGTTTGCATAGACCGTTTTTGAGGGAGAACTTTAAAATATTTCTAATTTAAGAAGAAAACATTTCTTATGTACTGGCTTAATGATAACCCATAGTCCATGACTGCTAGAAGATTTGTGAGTAGATCCAACCTCTAAGCAAAAACATTTCACAAATTAAAAATCTATATATACTGTTTTGAAGGGAAGGTCTGAACGTAGAGCCTAATGTATATTAACCTGTTATCTACCACTTAAGCTATTCCACCCAGCCCTGCTTTATTACTGGTTATTTTGGAAATGAAATCTAGTGATTTTTTTCTGCCTAGAAGGAAGTATCAAGGAGATTATCTGCTGTCCTCAAACTGTAATATTCCATATATCAGCTTCCTAAGTAACTAGGAGTACAAATGTGAACTACCAGCAACTGGCTTAGAAAATACACTTTTGAACATGAAATATTTTAACAAGTATCTAACATTCAAACATCATTGTGGGTTTTTTGTTAAACATATTAGGTCTGAGAAACAACGTAAATATATGATAAGATACAGAATAAGTATAGAATTATGTACGGCTGCATAAATATGTGTTAAATTTATTTCTAAGTGAAAGATAAAAAATAAATTTTATTCTAAAAACCTTGCTAACATTTTTTTACCTCATGTCCCACTAATATTTTTGCAGTTTTTATATAATCATTTTAACTGTAACTTAAAAAGTAAGTTAAAGTTATTTTGCTTTCAAAGTTATCTTGTTTTCAATATGCTTTATTTTGATAACTTTTTCTCATTGATTTATATAAGAAATAAAATCTTTGCTGTCCTAAGTACTGTAAATAGTCATAAGTTTTCATTTGTCTTCTGCTTTATTTATCTAATATGCTTACAGTAACATCTAATTATATGAGACAAAATAACTTAATAAGTCACTTTTTTATTTCATGGTAGTTATGTTCTATAAAGTTCAAACCACAAACTCTGAACTAGTGAATACTGAATCATTCCTTTAAGGAAAATATAAGCTTAGGCTCCTGGAAGCCTTTGGGTCACAGCATTTCATTAACTGATTATATATAACCTTGTTTTATGAAGTTGTCTGCTTAAAAACATTTCATTCAATATATTTTGTTGGGTCATGAATGTAGAACTTATGGCCAACAGCACCCCAACTAATGCCTACAGGAATCTTCTTGATGAGAATATTTTCATCAGCCTGTTTGTTCTTAGAAACACTAGAAAGCACTTTTAGCCTATGATTTGGGGTCATTGTAAGCAATGAGGCCATTGGCCAAAGCACCGCAAGTGGAAATGTGGCACTGAAGACCACAAATAGATAACTATTCATAATGTGAGGCATGAAACAAAAAGCCAGCACATCCCCTCAACCAGCCATAGTAGGCACTGAGCACAGAATGAGGGTTCAGATTCTGGGACCTCGGGCATACAATGGACCATAGATGTTGTAAAAGGGCTATAAGCATTCATTTTTTATTACAACTGATTTTTATCAATAGAAAACTATAAATCTGTGTGTGAATAATGCAGATTAGCTATCTTTTCTATTATAGAAAAGGTATTATAAATTTATTAAACTTTTTTCTTTATCACCCACACTTAATGAAATCTTTAGATAACTTCCTATGCTATTCTGATGCCATTCACTTCTATTTTATTGAAAGTAAACGACAACTTCAAGCAACATGGAAATAGTGATGAAATGCCATAGCAGTGTTTTCTACTATAGTATTCTACTGATTTTTATGACTAAGAGTTAAAACTAGTCCACAAACTTTGACCTCATCTAACATTAAAAAAAATAAAATCTCCTTCCTTTCTCTCAAAGAAATAAGTTATATTTTATGTTATTTTCTATTTTATTTTTATTGGTATTGATAGACAAATAACAAGAAAATGTCTGAATATTTGAAAATTAAGTTTGTGAGAAGTTTAAGAATTAAGCCGGTACTGGTGGCTCACGCCTGTAATCCTAGCCACTCAGGAGGCTGAGATCTGAGGATCACGGTTCAAAGCCAGCCCAGGCAGGAAAGTATGTGAAACTCTTATCTCCGATAAAAACTACCAGAAAACCAGAAGTGGTGCTGTAGCTCAAGTGGTAGAGCGCTAGCCTTGAGTCGAAGAGCTGAGGGCCCATCAAGCCCCATGACCAACATACACACAAAAAAAGAATTAAGTTAATAGGTACTTTTCTATATGCTTTGATATACTAGGTTACTAGAAATTGTCCAAAGCCTTGTTTGAACATTAGTTTTTGTTTGTTTGTTTGTTTGTTTTTATTGTTGTTGGCTCTGAGGCTTGAACTCGGGGCCTGGGTGCTGTCCCTGAGGTTTTCTTTTGGTTGTTTTGTTTTGTTTTACCCAAGGGTAGCACTCTACCACTTGAGCCACAACTCCACTTCCAGTTTGAGGGTAGTTAATTGGAGATGAGTCTCAAAGACTTTCCTGCTGAGGCTGGCTTCGAACCACACTCTTCAGATCTTGGCTTCTTGAGTAGCTAGGATTACAAGCGTGAGCCACCAGTACCCAACAAGCAATAAGGTTCATAAAACATTCTTAATGGGAAGAGCAAATTTATTCTGAAACTCTTTACTGACACAGAGCTTCTTTTTGTTCACTTAAAGCAATATCCCTAACTGTGAAAGAAAATGTTAGAAATGTTTAAATAGGAGAAACTGTTTTCTTAATTTAGTTTGTATATTTTATGCCATTGAACATGATTTTCCTAAAATGTTTCTAATGTGTTTAACTTAATTTTGCAAATGAAACATACAAACACACACAGTCTCTTTTACACTCTGTATTGAAGACACCATTGTTTCTGCTATGCAAATAAGGAGACTTGGACTTAGGCTTTTAAACAAGGTTATGTGCTTAAGACAAAATTCACCTTTCTACTCCTTACACAACAAAATTCAGTTATAGTATATAATTTAAAGTTTTCTAATAAGGCATATTCTTTCTCATTCTTTGGCTTCGCTATATGTTAGTTCATCTTCTTTAAACCGTCTTACCTAAACACCCATCTTCACTAAACAAACCTTGCTCATCCTCTTACTTAGCACAAGCTGCTAAAACAATTATGCCATCGACCAGGTTATCTCCTAGATGTGAGAGGGTAGAAGGTCTGAGAGCAAAGTACCACCCATCCAGGATGTGTTGAGGGCCTGCTTCTTTATGTCTGAGCATCTTTCATTGTGTCCTCATATGGCATAGTTCAGAAAGACCAGAAGGCTCTTCATAAAGGCCTTGATTGAAATACCAAGGCTCTACCCTTGTGATCCAATTACCCCCAAGACTCTACGTCTAGATCCCATCACTTCGGAGGTTTAGATAGCAATGTATGGAGACTAAAAATTCAATACATCTCAGTTTTTATTTATCAGTGCTTTTTTTTATTGTTATTGTGAAGGTGATTTACAGAGTGATACCAATTACGTAAGTCAGGAAATGAGTATGTTTCTTATTTGACGATGTCCAAAAGAGTGTTTTATAATTTGCTTTATTTGCTTGAACTTTTCAGTTGGTAAGGCCTTCCAAGAACATAATTTGCTCACTGTGTGTTCTGAGTTTCTAGCACTCACTGTGTGAGTGGCACACAGTGGAAACATCTGATTTGAAATATTTGCTGCTTAAGTGAGTGCCTCTTTCCAAATGTTAAGCAAAACAATATGTTTCCAGATTTGCCAAAGAAAGCATTGTGATAACTAAGTAATCATTTCTACCAGCTTATTAGTCTGGAAATGTTTTCTTAGTATCATTATTATTACACTTGTGGCATAATGTCAGAAAATATATATTTCTTAGAGGAAGGAATAATGATAGACTGTTGCTAATTTTCCTCAAATGCCTGGGAAATAGCAAAGACAAGAAAATTATGAGAATATTTATCTAACATTTAATTGTTAAAACATAATCACTGTCACTCACAGTTTCCAAAATTTGAAAACATTTATTGTATCATATATCTAATAACTATTCATTACAAATCTATTTAGTTTTGATTTTTGTATTGAGATGCATATATGAGGCTATCATATACATTCAGAGTTTATTGAAAGTGTTATCATGAGTACTTAGTAATCATTTAGTGTTTGAAGTGGTACAAGTGACTATTATTAAATGGCACAAGTACTCTTCTCAGACTTTATTTTAAAGATAAATACCAAGGAACATAGTAAACTGTTCATTATATTCATTTCCAAACCCATTGCCATTTTCCACTTATTTTGAACAATATTAAAGACAGTCAGATACAACCTTGAAATATGTGATAAATGTGTATCACTCTTTTTTTAATGCTACTAAAATGGAATTCAAATTGGCTGGGGAAAGTGTTCATTTTTTACCTGTTAGCACTGTAGGCAGATAAAACTCATTTGTCTGGCCCCCATGGCATGTTGATATCACTGACCAAACACCAATTTGGGCTGCATTCTCTAGTGCTGGAAGAACAGGAGCAATTTAAAATCACCCCTAGGCAGCTTTCATTGTCTTCATTCACGTTCTCTTTCTTGGCACTGATTATTTATCTGGGCTCTCCTATTAACTTCCCTGTGACTTGAGGGATACAGAAATTTAACAATGTGTGTGATCTGTCTTATTTGTAAAATTCAACTAATCTACTTACTGCAGCAATGTGTGGGATTGCTAATAACACCAGGCAACTCTAATTACTTAACTGACTAGAGACAATTCACCAAAGATTTGAGATTTAGAAATGGGTTTTTATAAGGGTTATATAAATCTCCCAGTCTGATATAAAGATATCTCTACTATCTATCACACTGGGTATGGTAGAAGTAGCTGATATATATTACATATTTATTTTATTTACAAAATCTTAGGATAATTTCCTTTAGCTTTTCCCAACATTGAACCAAATATATGGCATAAGAATAATCAGAATAAATATAAATATGCTGAACTAAAATTCATATAATTACTCTTCTTGCTTTAAATTCATAACAATACTTTATCTCCAATAATCTCTTTGGCAAAATACTTTATAAAAACTATTGTAGTAAACACTCTTAATCTTCTTATCCCATACCTCTGTATCTTTAGGAGATAAAGACTAGTTTCTAAATTTCCTTGCTTCCCTTGCAGCTATGCTTGGCTTTATGATAATAGTACTGGTTAATGAAACTTCAAGAAGACTCTTTGGAAGTTCTTCAATGGTTTTGTTTTCCTAGGAAAAGATACAGAAGCTGATGTTACTGTTCCTTCTGTCATTACAATGAGCAAAGGCTGAAGTCTCCATCTTGAAAAAAGACCATCATAATAGCAGAGAACATAGATTTGACACTGTTGAACTACAACCTCAATGTCAAGAACTTTCTATTTTCAGAATTTTCTTCACAAGAAATAGATCTTTTTAAAAGTTAAGCCACTATAAATGGATTTGTTTTAAACTAAACATATTCTGAAAATAAGGTGAAAGTACACATATTAAGCAATTTTTATACAATACGTGACATGTGTTTAATGAAGCAAGATATTTGAGAGAAAGATAGAGTCCAAAAATTCAATCATATAAAATTAATGCTTGCATTACTTACTGTGAAAATCACTAGTTTAACATAAGTAGCATAACTGTAAAGATTTTTAAGATCCTTGTACTTTTCACAACTAAGCACATACTGCAATCCCAAATTAACATGGGGCAATCACTTCCTATACCCCTATTTTCAGCCCAGAACATTAGAAGCAATAATGTTAGCTACCTGGAGGCTGGCCAGAAGATGAGACTTAATCACCAATTATGCATAACCCAGATTCTGGTAATGAAACTATTAATTCACAGCAATGAAAGACATAAGGAAAATTATAGAGGTGGTCATCAAATAATTCAATAAATATATTCCAGGTATCATCAATGGTGGCATTGCTTTGTAAACATTTAACTCAACACTTGCCTTTTGAACTTGAAATAAACGTTCCTTTTATTTAAAATAACCTGGGCAGGGAATATTGCCCAGTGGTAGAGTACTTGCCCAGAATTGCAAAAGAAAAAGAACAAATAACCTTACTTATAGTGATCATAATGCAATAAATAAAATTTAGTTCCTATTTTATATAACTAATAAATAATATTTCATTACTGAAATCTATGTCCTTTTGGTTATTACAAGCTAATATACTTAAATTTTGTACTTACTTTCATAAATGATCAAAGAGTAAATTATTCTAAACTCTTCAGTTGTGCACTGAAAATAAATATAAAATAGCATTCTCATGATCAAATATCTAATAAAGTTTAAAATGCTATAAACAGGTTGGTAAGGTGTCCCAGTGGTAGACTGCTTGCCTCATATGCATGAGACCCTGGGTTCTATTCCTCAGCATCATATAAGCCAAAAAGAAAGCCAGAAGTAGTGCTGTGGCTCAAGTGGTAGAGTGCTAGCCTTTAGCTGAAGAACTGAGTACCAAGACCCAGAGTTCAGGCCCCATGACCAACCAAAAAAAATGCTATAAAACATCATGTGATTCCTATGTGAATTTGCTTCCTCAAACAAGGAATCTTTAATTTAAATTTGCCATTGCTATAGGATATGTAGTAGAAAATATATATCTTCAAGATCCTGGGGCTTTAACTACAGCGCTTGAATCACTTTCAGCCTTTTCTCAGTAGTTTATTGGAGATAAGAGCCTCATGGACTTCCTTGCCTGGGCTGGCTTTGAACTGCAATCCTTAGATCTCAGCCTCCTGAGTAGCTAGGATTATAGGCATAAACCACCAATGTCTGGCTAGAAAAATTACTTTTTGAAAAAGCTTAATGACTTGATTAAAAAATGTTAACCTCGTGGGCTGGGAAGGTGGCTCAGTGGTAGAGCACTTGCCTTGCATGCCTGAGGCCCTAGGTTTGATTCCTCAGCACCACATAAGCAAAAAGAAAAAAGCCGGAAGTGGCACTGTGGCTCAAGTGGTAGAGCGCTAGCCTTGAGCTGAAGAGCTGAGGGACAGTGGCCAGGCCCAGAGTTCAGGCCCCACAACTGGACCAAAAAAAAAAAAACAAAAAAATGTAAACCTCAAAAAGTCTAGCTGAAAAAATAAATTTCACTAAAAATGTCTTGTTTGTAAGGAGTGACCAAGCTTTGCTTGACTTCTGCCTTAAAGACAATGTCAGAAATGTCTGTTTTGTCAGATCTTCAGAAAAATGAATTGACCTATATTTGAAAGGAGAATGGACCCATCCAAATGGTAACAGATAGGCCAGGCTAGGTGGAAATGTAACAACTTAGAAAGTGTTCTATGACAAATTACTTTACACCCTTTCAAACTACTATGTTCAGAAGATCCTCCTGGGAAATGAGAAGGAAAATGTATTTCCGAAGAAATTCTGTTAAACTGTACAAAACTTTAGATCATTTTAAAGATAATTTTTTGCTTTGGGAAATTATTTATTGTCTTTTAAGAACTGTTTAATTTCCATTTTGTATGTGCATTTTAATCCTTCATCTATTTATATTAAGATACATGACAAAATATAATTTATAATTAGTAATGTGATCAGAAGTTGTAGTTGAGATTTTCATTGCTAGCATATCCTTCCTCTATATTTTGCTTTCAGTGGGGATAACTGAATCAATGTACCATTATGATGGAATATGAGTGACAGCAGGTAAGACTTAGAGGTCAGCTGAGCTTTCAGAATTGGGATGGCATTCAGTACAAATTAAATCACAGACAAGCAAGGCACCAAATCTACCCTTACTATTTGTAGGAATGGAGGGATCAAGTCTGATTTATTTGCCATAGTATCACCAACACATACTATAAAGCCTGGTACATAACAATTTCCCAACCAATAATTATTGAATCTTCAATTAACACAATGGTTCAAAATTCTCTTGGGAGTAGTTTCTATAAGACAACATATTAGTTAATAAAGATGGAGCAGGGTGGGAAAAGCTATGCATGGCCATTGTACAAATAGTGGAAAAGAATGAAATTCTTTGAGGCCTTTGTAAGTGAACAAGTGAAGGAAGTGACTTGGAAGACTCAGCCACTAAGCCCTCTGATATACAAGTATAAACAGCATCTCTTACAAGACCAGTCATCTTATCATCATTCTTCTAACAGTTTAGTAAATATTACAATGAGATAGAATCCCTGATTTTAAAGTCTTTTTATGCCCTTTGGATGGTCAGTATTTTGGGGAGTATAAAGGAATTCTTCTGCTTCTGTAGAGCCCCCTCTTTCAACTGGTGACAGGGAAGAAGAGCACAAATTGCAAATATGAATTACAATCATTTGGCCTACTGAAACAAAACACATCCCTCCCATTCCCTACTCCATTAACTACACTTCACTCATGCCCCTTGCTCCTAGGGAACTGGACAATGTCTACCTTGTGCTCATAAAGAAGACAACTAATGAGCACTGACAGTCTCTGACACATCCCTGAATTATAATTACTATGCTTTTCATGTGACTGGAATGCATTTTTGACAAGATTCTTCCCCTTAAAGAAGATTGTTCTCAACCTTTTCTATTCATTTGTATTAATATTCACCTACTCTGTAAACATATGTCTTCCTTTTCTGCAATTATCATTTGTTGAAGCTCTAATTATGAATTAATTTTGGCATGGTATTTTACCTGTATTCTAGTAATATTCACAAATATGTCATGACTTGATGTTCTTATCCACATTTTACAAAACATATCCAGGTGAGAGTCAGGTAGTAATTTACCCTCCAGAATCAGACTTCACATTTAAATTTATTTAAACCTACCATCTCTGTTCCTTCTAATTGCTTTTACTTCTTTATAGAAAAATGAGTGCCTGAAATCAAAGTCTGGCCATTTGATTTTCTATGAAATGGCATTTGTACTCAGCAATTTCCTAATTTAACTCAGATTGTGTGGAATCTTTTAGAACTTACCAAATATCTGGAGGAATTCGATTTATATCATGTCCTTGACTCATACATGTAGGAGATCTCCTTTCACTAGAAAAATTCTTGGCTGAAAGATCATAGTTGTTTCATTATTGCATTCAAAACTTTCCTAGAATAAGGTGTTTCTTTTTCTACTTTCTAAGTGTTAGCTTGTGAATTGCCTTGTCTGGTTCTATCACTTTTATGTGTAGATATGTCTGAATCAGAATTTCTACCTAGTGAAGCAGCAATAGCTAAAACAAGTCCAGTCTTAGGAAGAGGAAAAATTTCCAATTCCATTTAATTGCTGTTGTTCTACACATTGAAGATCTTAGACTCTTCTACAACTGCTGCAATAAATATGCCACATTATTCCCTCAATTTTTATCTTGCTTTCATTTACTATAATCCAAATCTTTCTACACATTTTCTACTGGTTGAAGCAATAGTTATTGATCAAATAGTTTCTGAATATTTACCTAGTTAAGCAACATTTCTAACTTAGATGTGGATCCAAAGCTCTTGGAATCCAGTTCTATGAATTTCATTACTTGCTGTCATGTACGGTCCCTAAACCCTCACTAGATAGAACCATTTATTTCTTTTTCTTTTCCTCTTTTTTCTTTCTCTTCTCTCCTTCACTCCACATACCTCCTCTTTCCTTGCTTCCTTTTCTCACTCTCTCTTTATCTCTCTGTTTTTCTTTGGCTTTGTATTTCTCACTCACTCTGTCTCTATCACAGTCTTTCTTTTTATGTCAGTACTAGGGCTTGAACTCAAGTCCTGTGCTCTCACTTGACTTTTTTTCCTGAAAACATGCTCTAACTCTTGAGACAGATAGCCACTTCTGTCTTTTTGCTAGTGAATTGGGGAAAAGGTTTTCATGGACTTTTCTTCCCAGGCTACTTTTGAACCATTATCTTCAGATCTCAGTCGCAAGAGTAGCTATAGCTAAGATGGCAGACATGAGCCACCAGTTCCCCATGAATGAATGAATCCACTTTTTAAACTTGTGTTTCTGTTTCTCAGTTCTTTACCTATCTCTTACTTTTCTTTAATCAATGATACCTCTTCATCCTACTCATGCCTTACTGATTTTTTTTCGGTATCCCCACGAATCATGACATTTTTCTTACAAATTTTCCAGGTTATTATTTATAATCTTTTCTTCTCTAAACTCCCAGTTTTTATTTGTGGCTTTCTCATAAAGCCTCCAATATGTTAAAAAATGTTTTTCCTCCATTTGTGGACAAAAAGAAAATAAAGTGGATGAGGAAAGTCCTTAAAGAAATATTGCCTTAACTATCTTTTACCTTAATAATGCCTGCACAACAGTTGTATGTTTTTTTTTTTTTTTTTTTTTTTTTTGGGTACGGTTGTGGGGCCTGAACTCTGGGCCTGGGCGCTGTCCCTCAGCTCCTCAGCTCAAGGCTAGTGCTCTACCACTTGAGCCACAGCGCCCACTTCCGGCTTTTTTCTTTTTGCTTATGTGGTACTGAGGAATTGAACCCAGGGCCTTGAGCATGCAAGGCAAGCGCTCTACCACTGAGCCACCTTCCCAGCCCCAGTTGTATGTTCTTTATGGTACTTTTTCCTTTGTTCACTAATTATCCAATAATAGGTAGAAAAGTCTACAAGACTGCCATAAAGATAACAAATTATTTAGTAAATCATGATTCTCTTGGCAGTAGGCTTTTTATTTTATTGTGAAGGTGTGATAAACAGTTATAGAAGTCAGGGATTGAGTACATTTTTAACAGTGTCATCTCTGTACTTGTGTCCCCAGTTTTTGCCTCCCCCAAAAGTTTTATAGTTCATATCCAACATAGTCTAGTATCACTGCTGAATGGATTCACCTTTGGTCCCATCATTTGTGTGCTTACCCTTCCCCTCTCCAAATCAGATAAACTTACATACAAGATAAAATGTACAGAAATCTAAAACAGTGACAAAAAGGCAAAACATGGAGAAAACACAAAAAGTACAAACCTCTTGTTTCTATTTCTTGGAGTTAATTTATATAAGCATCATTTTATATGATCATATGAATCTGGCTACTGAGCCCTTGTGATCCTGTCATAAGAATATCCTCCTTTGTTATCACTGTGTGTTTAGAGTCCCGTTTAATCTACCATATCCAAGAGTAATTTTCCATCTTTTACTATCCATTGGATTTACTTGTAGAATTTATAGGCATATTCTAATTATTACAAGTGAAAGAAACCATGCTAGCTATATTTCTTTGGATCTGGCTTAGTTCACATTATATGATTTTTCAAGGCCTTTCCATTTCCTTCTAAATGTGGCTTGGTGTGGTCAATTGGGTAAATGCCCCTGTGGCTGAACCAGATTGCATTCCCATCAACAGTGCAGTAACAGTCCCTTTAGTCCACATCCCTCCTGCAAGCATCTGTTACTGTTAGTTTTCTTGATAATGGCTATTCTAACTGGTCTGAGGTGGAATCTCAATGTTGTTTTGATCTGCATTTCCATTATGGCCAGAGATGTTGAACATCTCTTCATGTTTCTATTGGCCATTCTTACTTCTGAATATTCTCTATGTCTTTAGGCCATTTATTATTTGAGTTTTTTTGAGGGTTTGTTTTTTTGGAGGTTAATTTTTGAGTGCTAAGTATATTTTATATTTGAGGCCCTTGTCAGATATAAAGCTACTAAAGATCTTCTCCCATTCTGTGGGCTTTCTATTTATCTTGCTAGCTATGTCCTTTGCCATGCAGAAATTCACCATTTTGATGCAATCCCATTTTTCCATTTGTTGTGATTGTGTTTTATTTGTTGTGATTCTGGATCACTAGTTTTGAAACTATTTTTTCTTGTCCACATGTGACTCACACTTGCCTATAATTTTTTAGGTGGAAGAAGTCATTCTGAAAGGGTTGCATACTGTATGATTCCAACTACATGGCATTCTCGAAAAGGCAAAGTTTTGCAGACAATACAAAGATCAGTAGGTCCCAGAGATTAAGGTAAGGTAATATAGGTGTAACCCAGAAGATGTAGAGAGAAATGAAACTACTCTTCGCAATACTGCCATAATAACATATAATGTCACATCATGCCACAATACATGACTCAAAACCTATAGATATTATTTATTAATGGTCTCTGAATATGGTCTCATTATACAAGATATTCTCAATTTGTCAATTCTGCCTTAGCTCATTACAGGTTTTAAAACAACATAGAGTAACATGTGCACTTTGGGTGATAGTGATGTGTCAGTATAGGCTCATCCCTTGTGTCCAATGTGACATTCTAATATGGGGTAGAGATTTGTAGGATTGCTACTGGTGAATTTTAGGATATCAATTTTCTTTTAATTTATTTCAACGAAGAAATCCCCACCTTCACATTTCTTGTTAAATGGAACATGACTATCCATACTATCTTTATTTTATGAGCAGTTATACATTAAGGTAATCAATCTAACACCTAAATATTTTAATCCATGAATTTAATACATGTTTTGTGATTGATGACAGTAAACACCTTCCAACATATTCCTTACTAATTTCTTATGCTACTAAGTTGTTTGTTTTGTATCCTTTATCTTTATATTTATAGGACTTATTTGAAATATATTATAAATATTCTCTTACTTTACCTGTCTTTCAAATTTCTTGGTAGTTGTATGGTCATAACTGTCACTTTTTCTCTCTGGTTTTCAGTTACATGTTTTAAGGTCTCCTTTTAAGGAAATTATATACAATGACTAATTCTTGAAACTTCATTATCCCTCAATTCAATTCACTCTATTATGAAGTTCTGTCTTTCTTGTTATACTAATATTGCTATTACCATGGCCAATAATAGCCCTAGAGACCATATCTTCCCTGAAATGCTTTTTTCTGCTATTTTGTATGATTTTACATTACTCTTCACCTTTTCTTTCCTAATTTACAGCCCCTTTCTACACAGCCCCTTTAACTAAAATTATGTGATCATTGATTTTTCAGTTTTCTCATATGATCCTATCTTTACTTGTTTTGAGTAAATCCTGTTTTTGAGGCTCTTTGGACAGTATGAGTATGAAGACAATGTTTTAGTTCTGTTAGTTATGATTTTGAGCAGGTCCTCACATGTAAATGCCAGGCATACTTTTGTCTCTTCTTTCCCTTCTATAAGGCCAGAGAGAGCTTTTGATAAGAAAGTAGCCAAAAAAGGGAGAGAAGATACCATTTTTTAAAAAAATCTATGCTGGGCTTATGTCATATAGTCTTCATTTTAGAATCACCTGTCACCATATTCTCCTGAAATCCCAATCTGTGTCATGGGATCTTTTCACACTATAGCATTGTGCTTCAAAGAAACACTCTGGCTCCTCATCAGCCTGCCCAATGTATTCTATTTCTTTCTTTCTTTTATACAGAGTGTTTGTCTTAATCTTAAAACTGATTATGTTTGTTTTCTTCTCAAATCCCTACAAGGTTTCCCTATTGACCTAAGTTTACAATCCAAACCATTTATCCTGTCTTACAAGACTTTTTGACTGACATCTGTTTCCAATAGAGCTTCATTTTTTTTCTTAATAGTTTTTCTTCTCATGTATGAAGTAGTAAGTGATTTCGAATCACCCAATAAAACATATTCTCTCTTAATGTAGAGGCTCTACATTATTTTTACTCTGGCCAGGATATCAGGAATTTCTTCCCTGTACATTCATTGGTGTGCCATGATACTGTTGTTTCCCTGAATTCCTCTAGCTATATTATACTTACTATAACTTGCTTCCCTGGATATTTTATAGCTTTTTCATTAGAATCAGACCTATTTGAGGCTAAGAAACAGTTTTGTTCACATGATCATAGTTATTTTCTATATATTACCCAGTCTAAGTATAGTTGTTGAATGTTAAGTACAGTATTCCTTTATATCATTTTAATTTTTTATCTCACTCATTTTTGATTTTAGATACTTGTATTAATCATTTTATGTGATGGGACTTGTGAATGCTGCATTGCTGATTTCAGTTTTTAATAAGCCTTTACATTAGCTTTCCCTATTATATATTTTCATATTTAAGTCACTGCTTTATTTGTCATCATATTTTGTTCTTAAGGTTGTCTCATACTACCTATTTTAGTTATTTGGTATTTACTCAATTATTGGGCAAGTGAATAAGTTAATGAGTGTTTCCTTTACCAGTTAAAATAAAGCTTCAATCCAAGCAAAGATTATATTTATCTGGTTCATTAGTGACTGTGAGTTTACATATTGATTTAATGAACACATAATTTCAAGAGTACAATTTCCAAATGTTTGAAATATTTTTTCTTACATTATTTTCAATTGTGATTCCATTAAATCACAAAATGAGACATCTATATTTGTACTTTACAAAATGAATTTTCCTTATTGGACAATATCTAACCAATAGATTGTAATCTTCCATGAATATTTATACTTTTTACAATGCAGAATATTTGATATGTGACTGTAAAATGAAGAATAAAGCACTTAGATCAAATTTATTTATCAAGTTTTTGCTTATATATTTTACAAATTGCTTTTAAATAAGTCAAATTTCTCATTACTATTTTCCTTAGTTTTCCTGCATTTCTAAAATCTATGCAGATTTTATATTAATACTTCATTATTTGTTTTATAAAATTATAGTTATGGACTAGTTATACCTTATTCAATATTGGATTAGCTACATCTGTCCATCTTAAGGTTCTTTGCTTTAAAATGTTATTTACATAATGGTCCAGTCACAATGACCAAATGGTGTTGTTGAATAATGTCTTAGTGTTATTTTAACATTTAACAAGAATTGTCTTGAACAAGATAATGAAACTTCAAGCACATAGATCATCTCATCCACCCAGAGCAAGACGGCTAAACAGTATGATTTTTCTCGACATTTACTACAAAATTAAAACAGCCTCAGAATATATACTATCACAGTACCTTTAGCTTTTATCTAAGCTGTAGATTTATAAAATTTCAGTCCCTACACAGTTGCTATGAAAACTGTTGAGTCTTGAGTATTGATACGTATATCTTTAAAAAGACTTAAAATTTCTGATTCTCATACCTCTTTTGTTATTTTATCCCACTATATACCTTAGTAGTTTTAAGTACATATCTAAGGAACCGATAGTTTGTTATCATAAACTGATATAAAAGAAAGCTGGATAGGCCCAGTAAAAATAAGTGTAAGCATGGTGTGGTGGTTTATGCCCGTAATCCTAGTTATTCAGGAGGCTGAGATCTGAGGATCCAAGTTCAAAGCCAGCCTAGGCAGAAATGTCCATGAAATTTTTAACTCCAATTAACCAGCAAAAGGCTGGAAGTGGAGTGTGGCTCAAGTGGCAGAGCACCGGTCTTAAACAGTAAAGCTCAGAGACAGTGCTGAGGCCCTGTGTTCAAGCCTCAAGTCCAGCATGAAAAAAACAAATAAACGTGTACAAGCCAAGTATGGTGATACACATCAATAATATCAGCATTTGGAAAGCTGAACTAAGAGGACTGTAAATTAAAGACCATTCTGGGCCCTATAGCAAGTTCCGGGTCAGCCTGGTCTAGATAGGGATTTCATTCCAAAAAAGTAGTATGTTTAACATTTGAATTAATCACATATTTTGATTAAATTACATGAAAAAGGTTATCTAATATTTAACTTAAATCTAGACCCAAGGATGTAAAAATAAAACAACTTAAGAATAGAAATTTGCAAGTATCATAGTTGCAGTTTAAAAGAAAAATCTGCTGATAATGTAAAATCTTAAGGTGGCAAAGAGAAAATAAAATAGCTGTGAAGATAAATAACACAAACATGCAGCTGAAACAGGACCTTCTGGGATCTAGACATCTGAATCCTATTCTGTTGTTCTGGGTGTGGGCTATTTGTTTCATAAGGTTGATAGCTTTATTTGAAGAACTTGGGAGGGAAGTTGTTTAGTACATATAACTGTCTGCTTGCTATGAGAGTTTATGATAAACACTTTAGCCCATGCTCAGAATTTGTCTATTTCTGGAAGATCCAAAAGTCTTCAGCTGAAGGTCTCCAAGCAGGATGTAGATTTGAGGAGTGTACTGTTGTGTGTGCCAGATACTATGACTTGTTAGTGTCTTAAGGGAGATTTTATTTCTAATGTCTTCTTGAGCATTATTAAAGTAACAGAAATTAAAATGTGTTACTTAACTAGAAGATGACACAATTCATTTTTAAAGATGTAACCTGTGAACATGTCATAAACATGAACTTCTGATTTGTGTAATGGTGAGCACAATGATTGTGCAGAAGTAGTAAAAACAATGTAACCAAAATCCCAGAAACGAAAGTCATGTATAGACTCATTAAAATATTTCTTCTACAAAAAAACACATATTTTCCTAAGAAATATGCAATCATTAGCCATTACCAGTTTATTCATACTTAATTAATTTTGGATGACTTAAAAATTTGCTTTTTGAATGTCTAGTTTTTGTTTTATACCTAAGTATAATTTTCAGTTAATTAAAAATTGGGGACTGAATTACAAGCTTTATTCTTTTTCATGTTTAACGTTTAATAGTAAAGATAATATGGACTTAAATGAAATATTAACACTTTTTATTCTTCTGAGTTGAAAAGAAAAATATTAATAAAGCTGGTGGGTGGAGTTATACATTAACACAAATCATAGTACCTACAATGTAGTTATAGGTAATGCTTTTTAAATATGTAACAACAAATAAAACTATTATTAGAAACTTTTTTTCAGAATGAGAAAAAGATTAAATGAAACACAAAAGTTTAGCAGGGTCAAAAAATGTTGGTGATAAAATGGAATTCTTTTGCATGGATAAATAACTTGATATGTTATGTAAAGAATGGAAATTCTAAATCTATTACTTTATAAGTTCCATGTAATGAGTTTTGAAAACTATATATATAGGCCTTTTAGATATTAGAAATAAATCCAATAATATTGGGCTAATACTATTAAGAAATCTTGAAAGTAATATATTTCTTCCTGTTAGTCATACACACCAAACATCTATGCATAATATCTCAAACATTTTCCATACCTACTGTATATTCAAATTTGATTAACTAAGTTCAGAAAAAGGAAAGGAGAGCAATAGGAAGGGGGGAAAAGAAATATAAAGAGAGTCACCTCAATACCTTACCTATGTAACTGTAACCCCTCTATACAATAAAATAAAATTGGGTGACATTCTAACATGAATTGTTGTTGAACTCAACTTCAGTCCTTTACAGGAATCAGAGTTATTTTCTCCAGTTTTAAAGTCTAAATGCACAAGGGTAAAAGACATTTTACAGAGGAGCAGAGAGGAGGCAAGCTGAGGGGAATGTAGAAGGGGTAGAAAAAGAGGAAATAGGTGGGTGGGGGGAGAGGAGAAAGTAACATTTCCAGTAACATTTCTTCTAAATAGTCTTCTGAAGTAAGCACCTATTCAACTGAGGTAATTAGCTGATGGGGGGAGGTGAAAAAGCAAAAATGAAAGTCTGAGCAATGGAAATAATAAAGTGGGAAATATAGGAAAGAAAAACAGAAAACTACCTATGAAAATTACCTATGAACCAAAATAAATCAGCATCTCAGAAGCTAAATTATTGTAGTCTTAATATGAATCTATTAGTTTTTGCGTGACCTGTGTCATTTCTTCCATTAGCAAGAATTACAAATATGTTATAAACTTTGAAAAAAGAACAAATGCATCCATAATTTCAAGTTAGTATGATGATAATACTTTAAATATTCAATAATTTTTAGAGTGAAGATTTAAAGTAGAAAATCTCAGTTTATGATATATTAGATGGTATTACACTGCCATTTGTGGTGGATAATATTAAATTTCTATTCTTGATTGTAACATGAGAACTCACCAGACTATTTGAAACTAATTTATCTAACACTAGTGGACATGATTTGCCAATATAGCACCATCTACAGGATTAACTCTATGACTCTTCCTTAGGATCAAGTCCTTACAAGAAGTACTAACTTAATTTTGGAGTGCAAGTTTTAAAGATAATCCTTACATAGTGAGATTCTAATCCAATTAATGGATTTGAGAATGATACTATTAACTCTGCTCTCAAAGTCAGAAGGTCATATATTCTGTAAAAATCTTTTTATTATTGTGAAAATACCATACAGAGGGGTTAAGACAATGAGTACATTTCTTATCAAGCATTATTGCTTCCTCCTTTGTTTCCCCTTCCCATACCTTCCCCTCTCCACCCCCACATGCCCCTACCACCCCAACCGCCCCCACCATGCACCCCCCCCCACCCTGCCAAAGTTGTAAATTTCTTTTTTGACATACATCTTGTACATCTCATTGTTGTAATGGGTCCACCTGTAACCCTATTTAAACAGTTTGTTTTTCCCTTCCCCTCTGCAAATTATATCAACATCAAATACAGTGAAAGCAGGGCTTATACCCTGGGGGAGGTACAAACAACAAAGAAATCATCTTATAAATATGTTGGAAACAATCGCAAGAAAGAAAAAAAAACATTTGAATCCTTATCTTGGGGTTCATTTCGCCTAACATCAACTTATCTGACATTTTCTGACAGCCTAGATCTTCTGTAAAAATCTTACGGAAACAAAGAGAAATATTCTGTATAAGAGTTCATTACATGTGCTAAAATTATCAGTGATGAATCTCACCATATCTCAGTGGGATTTCACACCAATTTAGTGTATGTATTTATTTTTCTATGAATCCATATCTGTAACCATATCTTCTTTGCCCTCTGCAACATCAGGGATAGAGTTCATAACTCCCTGGTCAGTTTCTCATATTTAAAATTTTAGTCGGGCTCAAAACTTTAATTTCAATGCAATATCCCTGTCACTCTTTAGAACTAGCCAGTTCAGCCTTGAACTTATCAGCTAAGAAAATGATCTGACCTTTTCTTTTTCTTCTTCTAAAATAGTTTATCATCTTGTGCATTTAGATTTTCAAAAAGGAAGAAAATACCACTGATCTGGCCCCTCTCAGGGACCTGAGTTGAGTTCATCAAAGCTAACTTGAAGTGTAGCTGATCTTTCAACAATATCCTTTTAGTGAAAGGTTTACATTTGCTGGTATAGGTATAGATTACTTCAAAGGAATCTCTGACAAGGGGTCTTTTACACTTTATGAATATAATGAATTACTCTCCATATTATTTTAGTTTTAACTCTCACACATGTTTTCCTAATGGTGTAGCCATGTTCTTCTTCTTCCTTTCAGGTCCTCTTTTTTCCAATGATGAACAATGTGTCCTATGGTTATTAGTCATGGGAAAATCTTCCTTTTTGCATCATCTATTGGATACACCTAAACTACCCTCTCTCAAGGATTGACCATCATTCTCAAAATCATTACCCTCTGATCAACAGAGGATGGACTGATGTCAGATGAGTATAAACAACAGACATAAATCCCAAAAGTGTGTAGTTTCTTTAAAGCATTTCTGCACTCCATTATTGGCTTATAACTTCTCTGCTGATCTAATGGAATATCTCCCTGATTACTGTGGGATTAATTTACAGAATTTAGAAAAGCTGAGAAATCACATGTGTTTTAAGTCCAAGTAGAAAACACAAACTAAGTAGAAATGATATGTGTAGAACGGATCTAAACAATGATCATAGCAAAAAAAACCCAAAGGACTTTAGCTATATGTGGTATATCTTTGAATGAGTCCCATATATACCTGAAGAGGAATTCTGCAGTTGTTGCATGTTAATAAGAACAGAGTGTGACATTCAAACCTTCAATATTCTTGCTGACTTTCTCTTAAACTTAGTTACTAAGACAGAGGTTTTGGTGATTTCCAAGCATGATTGTAGAATTTTCCATTTCTTTTTTCATTCTGTCAATTGTTGCTTCTATACATGTTGGCTCTCCCTTATTTGGAAAATGTTCATGCCAGGTTGTTATGTCTTTCTGATGAACTAATTATCCTCTTCACCATTATCAAAAATTTTATTTCTGATTGCAATCTCTGAATTTTATTTTACATTTTCTGATAGTCTTATCAATTTTTTTTACAATTAGAGTATGCATAATAAAGCATTTTCCATCTTTTTACTCTCAAGGCACCTTCACACTAGGAGAAGCTCACCAAATATTAAAAAAGAAATAACAGCTGTACTCAAGAATATCAACACTCAAAAAATACCAGATGACAAAAAGTAATATAGGAAAAGAAAATTTGAGACTAATACCTTGCTGGGAGTAAACACAATAAACCTTAACAAAATGTTAGCTAATCTAGAAATACGTAATAAGAATATATCTTGAACAATGAGAAAAGAGGTTTATCTAATGATGAACATTCAAAGGTGAACCAATTTAATTCACTACATTAACAGAATAAAAGAGAAAAATCCTATGACCTTTACAATAAATGAAGAAAAAGCATTTGAGAAATTTGATAACCTTTAATAATAAAACTGCTAGCTTCTTTCTTGCAATTGTTTTTAACATATTTATAAGATGATTTCCTTGTTGCTTTGCATGTCCCTCCCCCACGGTATAACCCCTGTTTTCACTGTATTTGATGTTGATATAATTTGTGGAGGGGAATGGGAAAAACAAATTGTTTTAGTAGTGATACAGGTGGACCCATTGAAACAATGTGATGTACAAGACATTATGTCGAGAAAAGAACTTTACAACTTTGTTGGGGGGAGATATGAAGGCAGGGATGGGAAGGGTCAACAAAGGAGGAGGCAACAATGCTTGATAAGAAACGTACTAATTACCTTGCTCATGTAATTGCAATCCCTCTGTACGGTATTTTCACAATTAAAAAAACTTGTTAATTAATACATTTTAAAAAAACTGCTAGCAAATATGGAATAGGAAAAGAACCAGAGTAATTGCAAACATCCACAGATAACATCATGCTTAATAATTCATTGAATGCATTCTCCTAAGAAGGGAAGGTAGCAAAAATATCTTCTTCCAAAATTCCCATTAATTCAATAGAAAAATCAATGGTTTTGTATGGTAGTAACAAACATTTCCAAAGTGAATATTTTTTAAAGAATTCACTATAAAAGCAAAATTCACACAAGGCAGGCACTGGTGGCTCACGTTTATAATCCTAGCTACTCAGGAGGCTCAGATCTGAGGATCACTGTTCAAAGCCATCTTAAGCAAGAAAATTCAAGACACTGTTATCTCAATTTAACCACCAAAAATCTGGAGGTGTAGTTGTGGCTCAAGTGGCAGAATGTTAACCTTGAGCATAAAAGCTAAGGGACCCCGACTAGTTCCTGAGTTCCAGTCCTAGGACTCCTATAAACAAGCTCACTGACACTTAGTAGAAGTGTCAAGATTTTAGTTCTGGAGAGTTGTGTTTTTTCCATAATGTTTTTCTTAGCACCAAACAGACTAGGAGTCATACATGCATATTATCTGGCAGCCTGTCTACTGGATAATGCTTGTTTGTTGAGGCCAAGGAGATACTTAAAAATTCTACTATTTAAGATTTTATTAAGCTTGGTTAATTCTGCTGACCATATACTTAATTTCTTTTAGCTTTTTCCCTTTATTGATCTGATTTAGCTAAATATTTAGATGTACTTCACATACCACCCATCATACTCAGATGATGGGTATGTATGCTTCATTTTTTGTTTGCATACTTTTTCATACCAAGTCTCTATTAGCATGCATTGCACAAAATGAGAGGTTTCATTATGTCATTTTTATGCAAGTATATAATGTTCTTGGGTTATTTCATTCTATATTAGTCTATAGCCCCTCTCTCCAGGTGATCTTCTTCTCCCCAAATAGCCCCTCTTCTTAATTTCATCTCTCTCTTCTAAAATGCTGATTCCACCTATGAGAGAAAGTATTTGATACATATTTCTGGCACAATATGATGGTATTCGCTTCCATCCATTTTCCTGCAAAAGACATAATGTGTTTTATAGGTGAATTAAACTCTAGTGTGTGTGTATGTGTGTGTGTGTGTGTGTGTGTGTGAATAAAATCAGGTACCTTCAACATTGTTCTTTCTTTTGCTTCAAATTGATTGTCTTTGCTATTCAGACTCCTGTGTTTTCATATGAATATTGGTGTTTTAAATTTTATTCTGGGAAAGAATATCATTGGAATTTTCCTGGGTATTGTGTTTTATAATATAGTACATATATTTTATAATATAATCAGAATATTAAAGCTATTGACCTATGTACATGGGAGGACTTATTTTTATCTTCTACTGACTTCTTCAGTTTCTTTAGTCAGTGTTCTCTAATTTTTGCTGTAGAGGTCTTTCACCTCCTTGATTGGGTTTATTGCTGGGTATTTTATTTATTTTTAAGGGTATTGAAAGTGGAATTCTTTTTCTGATTTCTTTTTCAGCGTTTTTGGCATTTGTACATGAACAACTATTGATTTTTATGTTTATTCTATGTCCTATTGCTTTGTTCTGAGAGTTTATCATATCTAAAAGGTTTTCTTATGGATTTGTGGTTCTTCTAAGAGTAAGTTTATAGTATATGCAATAAGGATAATTTGAATTCTTCTGTTATTATTTATATTCCTCTTTCTTCTTTCTCTTGTCTTTTAGATAATAATTCAAGAAATTTATTGAACAAAAGTAGAGTGAACATAATTATCCTAATTTTGAAATGCTTCTTTTATTCCCATTCTGTGTAAAGTTAACTTTAGCTTTGTCATATATAACCTTCATTATATTGATGAATGATCCTTATCTTCCTATTTTCTTCAGAGCTTTTATTGTAACAGCTTGTTGAATTTTGTAAAAGGCCTTTTCTGGCAATATTGAGATGATCATATGATCTGTATATTTGGTTCTATTTATATGCTCTATTATTATTTTATTTGCACCCATTGAACAATTCTGCACCCCTTACAATAAAATCATCTTGAATGTGTGTCATTAAATTCAGTTTGCAACTATTTCATTGAGAATTTTCACATCTGTACTCACCAAGTAAACTGGTTTATAATTTTCTCTTTTTGTTATGTCCTTATCAGTTTTTGGAATCAGGAAAATACGAGTTCTGTATATTAAGTTTGGCTATTGTTCTGTTTATATTTTATGGAGTAGTTTGAGGAATTTATTGGAATGCAGGTTTTCAAAATCATCCCTAAAACTCCTCTGAACTACAGTGCTAGCTCTTGTACTGGGCCCTTTTAATCCATAATTTTATTAATTTGTGACTTCTCTTGGATAGTTTTGCTCCATGACTCACTAGTTACATAATGTTATGTAACTGACTTTGCCTCTCTATACCTCAGTGTACTCACCTGTAAAATGGAAATCATAATAGTAGATAGTTTATCGCATAAAATGCCTAAAATATCCTCATTTATAATGAGCCCTACAAAATAGCTCTTCTGATTGTTATTTCCTCAATTCTGGAATTGGAAAACTTATTTTTTACTTTGAAAAGTTAGGGAAATGATATGCTTTCTTTATCTACAAGTATTGCAAGCCGACCTATAGATGTGTGGGAAAAAAACAATGTGAATGCTGGAAAAGTTGATTCAGGTTTCAGGATTTGATTATCTTGATTTGATGGTATTAAAGACATGTAACTTGTAATTAAATCTCTAGATTATGGAGAACTACCAAAGGTTTTTAAACAGTCAACAGATATAAATAAAGGTTTCCTGCTTATTTATTAAGGAATAATTCTCTCATTAGAAAATGGAATTGGAAAAGGGTGATTGATAATGGCAATTAAGAGGAATTTGAAAAGTTGTAGTGACCTTCCAGGTCAGATGTCAACAAGGATACTACTAACTCTTCTGCTACACTCATGCTACTTAAAAATGACACCCCTTTCTCCACTCCAACACAGCTCACCCTCAAGCAAATGTGTTTGATGGATACATGCATTAGCTAGACATACTTATACAGTTAATAAAATGCCTCTAGTTTATACTGAAAACAGCTTTAGACTTTCCTAAGGCCCCGACTGTGGCTAGCAAAGAGAGCCTAAAGAAAAGGATAGATTTCAAAACAGGCTCTCTCACAGAACAATACAATCTGGCCTTATAACAGTCACGTGAGGATCAAGCTCAGACTTCAGGTGAATTTAACAGCAATGAATACTTTATGAATTTTGATAGGCAAGTATGCCATAAAAGTCTGTAAGATGTTGTTAGAGAAGCCATCAGTTTCCTAAATAAATATTAATTTGCTGTTTCTATCACACCTACCTTCTCTACTAATGAAAAGCTATAGTACAACAATATTGTCTATTCGTTATTATTTTTTCAAGGAACATTCCTTAGTGTAACCTTGCTATTAACTTTTTCTTTGTTTTTGTTTGTTTGAGATCACAGTGTAGCTCAGACTGGTCCCAAACTTTTGACTGTCTGCATCAGAGTCCTGGATCCATATACAACTTATGAACAGAATTTTGTACATTTTCTTATACTGAGAAAAACTTAAGTCTTTCTCACAAGTGCTCTGAATGCTTCACATTTACAGATATTCCAGCGGATTTGGGGAGCATATAGCAAGCATCATTAGTCTGGCACTGTTGATAGCTTACCTAATTTAATGGATATATCTTAGCCCATTTTTCACTCGATTACAGCTGCCACTGATAGGAATACCATCCTCGTTTAAAAAAAAAACAACTTACAGCAGTGATGACAAGTATGGATGTAAATTCCAGAATTATGGACTTAGACCTCCATCTAAATCATCCCCTTAGACAGTTTGGCAGGTCTACATTCATGAAAATAAGTGATGAATGTCAACCCTTTCTAATTAGATGCAAACTAGAGGAACCACCTGAATGTCACTAACTTTTGGCATAAGCATAGAGCTATGAGTAATAGCAACTTTTCAATGTTTTATTTGAAATGTGTTTGAATTGTGTTTTATATTTATTTGAAAATATAAAGTATTTAAGAAAATTGATTTCTAATTTACAATCAACCTCTGATAACTGTTTAGGAGGGGAAAACTCTATAGAGCTGGGTGTGGTGGCACATATATGGAACCCAACATCTTGGGAAGCTAAGGCAGCAAAATTGTACATTAAAAGCCAGTGGAAGCTACAAGCAATACCCTGTATTTTCTTTTCTAAGTGCATTACATTTAAATAAAAGCTATGAAATTTTCTTTAGCAGTGGACCAAAATTTGGCATCTCTTTTGAACAGAATGGAACTTTGAATATCGTGTTTCTTGTATCAATTGAAATATTTTCTTGCATTTTGCCTTGTTGCAGTGACAGATGTTATTTTACAAGGTGCTAACAGATAAAATCAACTTAAAGTTTTTACTTTAAATGTCAGTAGCAAGGTGTTGAGGGACTAATGTCAGAAAAATGGCAGAATAGGAAGTCCTAGGCCTTGTCTGCCCACAAAAACACTAATTTATGGTAAAAATACTAGTATGTGCAATTCAAAAATTAGTTTAAAAATTCAATAGCATAGGTAAACCCAAATCTGAGAGCATTTAAAATAAGAACAATTTCAGTTTACTTGCATCAACCAATCCTGTAAGCCAGAGCTGGAGAACGCCTGCCACATTCCTTCTCTGTCAAGGGAAAAGAAGAATGCAACATGAATCTAAACTTGCACCTCTCTGAAAGATGGCCTAAGGAACTGTTTTCTGCCTTGCCTCATTCAGAACACTGAAAGAATTGGCATAGTCTGTGTTCTTTGGGGCAACTGAGAACAAAGAGGAGGGAGTAGCTTTATGCAGCCAACATGTCTTGGCATGAACAAGGGGAGACACATAACATCAGGATTCTTCCAACAGAGAAAGAGAAAGAAGGAGAGTACATCCTGTGTCCCACCTCATTAGAGAGCTGCCAAAGAACTGGTATTTATCTGGCCTTACTCAGAACTTATAAGAGACCTGAAACTTCAGATGCTTAGTAGCTGTTGAGAAGAGGGGGAAAGGGGATGTTTACTGTTGACTTGAGATGTTTACTTGCACTGCATAGTCACCAGAGGAAGGAAGAGATTGATTATAATTTCTTGAAACACAACCTGGCAAGCATCATTCATTGAAAGATTTATAATTAGGCTCAGAGAAATTGAATCCCCCCACCAAACACACACACACACACACACACACACACACACACACACACACACACACACACACACACACACACACACACACACACACACAGAGTTTAGTATTAGCAAAAGTCTGCCCATGTAAGAAGTGGTATAAAGGATAAAAGAGGTGGCTTTTTTCCCAAATCAAATAATAGGTCAAAACTATGAGCCGCAGAAAGAGAAACATGGCTTGAAGAAATTAATAAAATAATCTCCATATTCTGACCTAAAAAATGGAAATGCATGAATTACCTAAAAGAGGATCTAAAATAACTAGCATTAAAGTGTTCTGTGGGGCAGGAGGTATGGCTCAAGTGGTAGTGTATCTGCCTAGCAAGCATAAACCCTGAGTTCAAAACCTAGTAGTATTTAAAAAAAATCCTGTGCATCCAAGAATGTTATGCTTGAACAAGAATAATGCATACAAAAATCCTCATTAAACTATCAGCGAACTTAATTCAACAGCATCCTTAAAGAACCATTATGACCATGAGAAATAAGAATGGCTTCAGAAATAAAGATCAATGACTATGATACATCACATTAACAGATCACCTTATATCCTAAATAATACAGATAACAAAATTCAGTACAACAGTCAACAAAGTGGGAATAGAAGTAAATGAATGCCACATTATCAGTGCATAAATAGCAAAGCCACAACTAGTTTCATTTCAATGATGAACTTTTCCATTGAGACCTAGGCATAAGAAGGCAAAGATTCTGACTCACTCTCCCATTTCTATTTAACATTGTAACAGGAGAACTGGCCAGAGCAATTATAGGAAAAAAAGAAATAAAAGGTATCTAACCAGAAAATGTAAAATTGTCTTTTTTTTCCAAATGGCAATCTCATCTATAAAAGCATCAAGAACAAAATACTTAGTTATTAACCAAAAGAAGCAAAAGACTTCTATACTGAAAATTCCAAAACATTCCTAAAAAATTAAAGAAGATATGAATTGAAATATTCCTGTGTTATAGAATTAAAGATAGTGATATTGCTCCAATGCCATATTCAATCTTCAGATTCAGGGAAATTCCTATCAAAATCTCAATGGCTTGGTTACAAAAAGGAATCCAAATAGATGTGACTATCATAAAAGAAGAACCAAACTAGAAGCCTTGCACTTTTTATTTCAAAATAACTTTTACAATAGTAAAATATCATAGTACTGACATAGAGACAGACATACAAACTGATGTAATAGAGTAGAAAAGAAAAAAAGGATGAAAGTTGAAATCACCTTTAACCTTTAACCATGCTGTAAGACCATACCATGTGGAAATGGCAGGATCCCTGAGTGAAGTTTGAGAAATCTGAATGTCCCCATTCAGGAAAATGAAATTGAGTTTCTATTGTTCCTCATACCCCCAAATCAATTCAAAATGTGTTAAAGCCTTAAATGTAAGATCTGAAAATTTAAAATTTATAGAAGAGAGTAATTATAACATTGGTTTCAAAACCTATTTCTTGACTGTGACACTATACGCAAAGATAAGTGGAATACTCCAAACTAAAAGCTTTTAAACTAAGAGGAAGAGAGCCAACAGGATGCAAAGACAACTAAAGATTGAGAGAAAATACTGCATACTGCGTATCTACTAATGGATACCCTTATTCATAAGAAACTCATATCTGAAGAGCAAAGAAAAAATTTTAATTTAAAAATTGGTTAAGTATATAGCCTTTTCTTCAAAGAAGATATACAAATTGCCAGCCAGAGATATGAAAGAAGCCGTTGTTATTGTCAGGCAAATGCAAATCTAGCACACAAATACTGATCACCACATGCATATTAGGATAGCCATTGTCAATCAACCAGAAATGACAGAAAATATGAAGTGTTGTCCAGAATGTGGAGAAATTGGAACAACTGATGATGGGAATGTAGAATAGTGCAGCCAATATAAACAGTAAGAAGATTCTTGAAAATAGGAACTAGAGATATTGCTCAGTAGTAAACTGCATACCTCCCATATAATTCAGCAATACTGCTTGTACGTTTTAATGTAAAAGAATTATAATCAGAATACTGGAGAGACATTTACACTACCAGGTTTATTGCAGCATTATTCACAATAGCCAGGAAGTAAAAACTTGCTGAATGTCCACAGATATCAGTGGGTAAACACATGTGGATAGACATTATAGAATATTAGCCAGCCATCAAAAAAAGAAGGTGAGCTATGAATGTGGCTCAGTGGTAGAGTGCTTCCTTGCATGTATGAAGCCCTGGGTTCTATTCCTCAGTACCACAGAAACAGAAAAAGCCAGAAGTGGCACTGGGGCTCAAGTGGTAGAGTGCTAGCCTTGAGCAGAAGAAACTCAGGGACAGTTCAAGCACCAGGACTATCAAAAGAGAGAGAGAGAGAGAGAAGGAAATGTTGTTATGAGATGACATGGATGAATTTTGAAGACATTGTGCTAAGTAACACAAACCAGTCACACAAAAAAATTCCTAAATGGTCCATTGACATGAGGTTTCAAAAGTTGTCAAACAGAAAGTAAAATGGGGGTTCCCAGAAGTTAGGGATAGGAGGAAAAGAGGAGGTGCTATTCAGTAAGTACAGTAGTTCATTCAGGCAAGATGAAAAGTTCTGTAGTGCCATTTTGTAACAGTATGCATGTAGCTAGCAAGACACTACCACATATGTTACAAACCAAAGCGCAATGCCTCTGTGCCTTTAATCATAAAACATATTGTTTATCCAAATGAGTCCCAGGAAATGGAAACAAGGGGATTTTTCTGTTGTTGTTTTTGCTTTCTTTCTTTTTTAAAAAACTGTTGTTGCTTTCTTTTCTTTCTGTCTTGTTTGTTCATTCATCTGTCTTTGGGAGGATAAAGGGGGCACAGAATTTGTGGGACAAAGCGTGAACAAATGCAGCAGTGATACTCACTAGACACTGTGTTGAACATGAACTATACAACTTGTGAGTGGGTATGGAAGGGAAAAACTGGGACAGAGAGAAGGAAGAGGTAACACTATTCAGAAAGAAAAGTACTCAGCACAAGTGACTTATGTAACAGTAACCACTTTGTATAACACCTTTATAATAACAATAAAAGAATTTAAAAATAACAATTGGGATCCAATCTCTCAATTGTATTTTTTAACCACAATACAAAACCACTGTGAGAAAAATGCATAGATATAATCCTTATATTTATGTTAGAAATAAAATATAGCACACTTATGAAATATCAAAAAATTTAAATTTATACCACAGCTTTAATTACTTGCTTTTGCAATGCATCCCCTTTCTTGTCTTAAGAAAACAAATTATACATGTGAACACAAAAGAAATGTTAACATGAAATATGAAAATATAAGCTACAATGTCTTTACCTCTTATTTAAATTGATAAAGGTAAGCAAAGATGTATCAGAGCATACCTTCTTAAATGCCTGATAGTTACTTCCTGCCAATATTAATGTTGTGCCAATATTAATGTTTCTTTTGGGCATCCATTTCCTTTTTTAAAAAAATAGTAACTCCTACTAGGGAAATCACACACTATCCTGAGTACAAGTAAAAGAAAACGAGATGAGTTTATAGTGAATATGGCATCCTGCCTGTCATTTACTCACCATTAATAACTGGTAAATTGTCTAACAAATCAATTAATCATCAGAAAAAAATTAATTTTAAGAATGAACTTAGATGATGAATTATCAAAAAGATCTAGACCAGATATATTAGCCAACATTTCAAAGAGCCTGGCTTCAAATTGAGTTCTTTGTTATTCATCACAATTGAAATGGTTAAAATGGTGCAGTGTTCTATAATCTCATAACTAGTTGGTTTCAGTTTAAATGGTGTTGTATTCTATAATCTCATAGCTAGTTTCATGTACTAGTAAGCAAATTAATCCCTGGAACAAGGCACTTTGAGAAAGCTATTAATGTGTTCAGATTTCTGTGATGTTACTAGTTTATAAATTTTTAATGGCATTAAATTAAAAAAAAAGTTCACAGACCTTATATGTATGCTTGAATACATTTACAACCAGTATTCTTGTATAAGTTATGAATTACATTCAAATGCTAGAAATACAAATCACTCCAAACTGTGTTTTATTTCTCTGTACTTATCTCTGCTTACAGCTAGTATCAGAGGAGAAGCTAGGCAATTCCACCTGAGACTCCAGCTTCTTGTCACTTTCTGCTATCTGACTTTTCTCTTCCTGCTCTCGCCCTTCTGGTACATTTCCCACCTCTGTCATCATATCCGTGTTACAAGCAGAGGAAAAGGAAAATCACATGAGAAGAAACAAGATCCTGCCCTTTTTAAAGAGTTTTCCAGGAGGCTCAGGTGTCTTGACTGTTACAGTATTTTAATCTGAACCAGTTCATATTGGCACTCCAAAATTCACAGGAAGTTAGAAGATAGAAAATATTAACATTTAGACATGTTATTGCATAGAAAACATTGAGGATTTTTGTAAAGGAACAGAATAATGATAGTAGAAGGCAAGCTAGTGGTGTCTTCAAAGTTAGTCGGATGCTTGAACAAAACTATTTGACATTTACTTTGATATTAATAGATAAATGTAAGCTATTTCCTTTTTTCATTTTGTAAACTAGAGACAAAGAATTTGTATCATACTTTGTGAAAGTAATTTTAGTTTGTTTGTGATGTTAATGTTTCCTGTAGTGAAACCACTGGACTCTCAGTGTGTGACCCAATAATGAAAAAAAGAACATCTAGAATTAATATCAGAGATTCAAATGTCCATGTATTTTATTAGGTTAGATTAGATATGAAATTATTGCTTCCTATTTACATTATTTTACAGATAAGGAGTCCTTGAACTGGCTAAGTTTACAACTACAAGTATTATATATATGTGTGGGGGGGGTGTATATATACACATATGTATATATATTTATACATCTATCTATCTATGCCCCACATTTTCTTTATCCATGTAGGAACTAATGGTCATTTAAGTTATTTAGATTACATAGGTTGTTTCCATTTCATTTTTTTAACTTATTATTTTTGTTGGTTGTGGGGCTTGAACTCTGGGCCTGAGCATTGTCTCTCAGCTCTTCAGCTCAAGGCGAGAGCTCTACCACTTGAGCCACAGTGCCACTTCTGGTTTTCTGGTGGTTAATTGGAGATAAGAGTCTCACAGACTTTCCTGCCTGGACTGGCGTTGAACTCTGATCTGTAGATCTCAGCCTCCTGAGTAGCTAGGATGTGAGCCAGCAGTGCCCAGCTATTTCCATTTCTTATCTACTATGAAAATTGCTCAAATAAACACTGGAAAGCAGATTTCTCTTCAACATGATGTTTCTATGCCCTTAGGTTATATACCCAGAAATAGGATTTGTTGATCATACAGTCATTCTTTTTTTCTCTGATTTGGGGAAAGCTGCAGTGGTATTTTCCCATGCTTGCTGTACTAATTTGCATTTCCACTGATAGGTACAAAGTTTGCCTTTTTTCTGCATCCTCATCAGCACTTCTTATCTTTAATAATTTTGGTAATATTGTGGCTTTGACTTGAATTTTCCCAATGTTTAGCGACATGGAGGATTTGTTTCATGTGCCTGTTGGCCATTTGTGTGTATTTTTAAAGAATTGTTATTTATATCTATTGTCCATTTTTAACTCAAGTTATTGTGATTGACATGACACTAATGTTGCAAAAGTTCCCAGTTCATGCTCTCAAGAAATTGGCAGGGTGGTTTAATCCAAGCCAGTGATATGTTATGGAAGCCAAGAAGCTGTCATTCATAATCCATTCTAAATAAAAAGCTCCTCCTTTCTCTCATTATAATCGGAAGCCTCTGGCCTACCCATATGTGTATTACAATTACTTTTCAATTTCGAACATAAATGGAAAATTAGGATTTTTTTACTCTCAAGAAGAAAAATATACATCATAATTTACCTTTAGGACTAAATAAGATACTATGTAGGCATAATACTAGCACCGTGAATTTTAGTTTTTAAAGAAATGTTTTCCAATTCAGTTGGTTACCAGTATGGGTTGAGGAGCCAGCTGGCTTGAATTCAGATTGTCTCCCCTTGACTCTGTAGCTGTACGTGACTGGGAGGAAGAGACTTTCTCTTCTGTGAAATATTGATCTCATTAACCTTCACAGGAAAACCATGAGAAGTTAATGAAATATTTATGTAATCATATATCCTGAATAAATTTATTCCAATAACTTATTAATTGAAGCTGGATTATTGATCCTCAGTTTACATTGGATTGGGTGATATTTGGTAGAGAGTTTTTAATCAACATTTAATGATTTTCCTTTGTCTTTCTTCATATAGCAAGGATATGTTAAATCTTTTGCATTGTAAATGTCACAATTATAAATCTGGATATTAAAATACAGCAAAGTCAATTCATATTTAAAGAATGTTTGCTGAGTACTAACTACTCTCTTTTCACATTTATAAACTCATATAGTTATTTTAACAAAGATCTTTTATGATGAAATTTAGTGATTTGGAGTTTGTTTTGTTATTGCCTTTCTTGCCTCCACTTGGTAATCCAGGTAGTTAAAGCTTCTCAGTAAATGAATACAAAATAAGTAATATGAATATTTTCAGGATTTTGCAATTGATATTATCATTTGAAATCAACATTGCTCCACTTTTTTCAGGAATAGATAACTTTTAGTAGAAAGAGGAGACATAATTCTTAGAAATTATTTTCATTTCATCCCGTATATAACTATTTTACCACCTATAATTATTGTTCTTGAATCTTAAAACTATGAATTACTAATACAATACTTTTTAAAATCCTCATCTACAAAAAATCTTTGAGGGTTAATGTAAAATTTAAAGTTAGAAAAGTGACTAAGAGCTCAACTTGTGGGTTAAAATGGGTTTTTAACCAGACACCAATAGCTTGTGCCTGTAGTCTAACAACTCAGGAAGCTGAGATCTGAGAATTTTGGATCAAAGCCAGCCCAAGTAGGAAAGTTCATGAAACTGTTATCTTTAGTAACCCACAAGACTGGCCTGGCACCAAACATAAATATACAGACACACACAAAACAACAAACAAATAATCTTCACATAGCCTTTCCATTTCCAAACAAATGGGGCAATGTCATTCTTTCTGATGGAGGCATAGAATTCTGATGGAGGCCATATTTTCTTGATCCATTCATCTACTGAAGGGCATCTGGGTTAGTTCCATATCTTAGCTATGGTAAATAATTCTGCAATAAATATGGTTGTGCTGGTAGCTTTAGTATGGTCTTGTTTGTGTTCATTTGGGTAAATGCCCAAAAGTGGGATTGCTGGGTTATAGGGGAGCTCTATGAGGAGTCTTTTGAAGAACATCCATACTGCTTTTCAAAGTGGTTGAACAAGTTTATACTCCCACAAACAATGCAGTAGGGTTCCCTTCTGTCCACATCCCCTCCAGCATCTGTTGTTATTAGATTTCTTGATTATAGCCATTCTAACTGGGGTGAGGTGGTATCTCAATGTTGTTTTGATTTGCATTTTTTTATGGCTAGAGAGGTTGAACATTTCTTCATGTGTCTATTGGCCACATTCTTATTTCCTCTCCAGAGAAGTCTCTCTTTAAGACTTTAGAACACTTATTAATCAGGCAGTTTTTTCTTTGAAGATTTGTTGTTGGGGGATTTAATTTTTTGAGTTCCAAGTATTTTTTATATATGAGACTAGTGAAGATCTTCTCCCAGTCTGTGGGCTTTCTATTGATCTTTCTAGCTATGTCCTTTGCCATGCAGAAGCCCCGCAGCTTCAAGAAATACCATTTGTCCAACCTTCCTTTGATTTGTTAGGAAATGGAAAGACTTGGAAAAAATTATATTAAGTGAAGTAAGCCAGACCCAAAGAAACGTAAGTCCCATGGTTTCCCTTATTTGCAATAACTAGTATATGTCTGGGATAAGTAGAAAAGTTAAAAAACTATGTACATATGAACAGATAAGATGAAGTTAAGCGAAATGAATCCCAAGATAGGAACACAGTGTTTTTTTTTTTTCTTGCTTGCTAATGTTTCCAATGTATTTATAAGGTACCATGTGATTTTTTTTGTTGCTTTGTATGTTCCTCCCCCACGATATAACCCGTTTTCACTGTATTTGATGTCGCTATAATTTGGGGAGGGAAAGGGAAAAAAACAAAATGTTTAAATAGGGGTACAGGTTGACCCATTGTAACAATGAGATATACAAGACACGTGGTTGAAAAATGAACTTTACAATTTAGGCTGGGAGGGGGAGGGGTGGGGAGAGGAGGTGTAGTTGTGGAGGTGGGAGGGAAGGGATGGTAGGGGAAAACAAAGGAGGAGGCAACAATGCTTGATAAGAAATGTACTCATTACCTTGCTCATGTAACTGTAACCCCTCTGTATAGTATTTTCATAATAAAAAACTTATAAAAAAAGAAGAAATGGGAAAAGAGGGAAAAAACAGAATAAGGATGAGCAATACATAGAAAAGTAGTCAAGTAATAGGTAAAATATCTAAATAGTTTATAAATGCTATTATTTACCTTTTACATTCCTAAAGGATGTAATTTTTCTAAAGGATGAAAATTTAAAAGCAATAACATTTAATAAAGGTATTTATTAAGAAAATAAAAAAATAATCTTCATATAGATCCAATGGCATAGTCAGTGTTTCTTCCATCCCAATTCTAAATGACTGAGACAAGCGCAGAAAACACTTCCTTCTATTAGCAGCAGTCAGAGAACAAACCCTCAGTTAACAAAATAACATACAGTACAAAAAAAATACAAAATCTCTTTAGCACATAATCTGTATTGTTTTCTTGCTAGAGTTAATCTAACAAAATGTCATGGTCTGGGTGAATAGAATAGAAATGTGTTTTCTCACAAGTTTAAATCTAGAAGTCCAGGACCAAGATCTAAAAAGACTGGTTTCTCATAGCCTCCTCTTCTTGGCTTATGAATAAGCCCTCATCTCTGAGTGTCTCGTTCACTTTTTCTCCGTGTATGTGTCCTACTATCTCTTCTTGTCCAAATTTTCTCTTCATATATCAATCAGATTGGATTGTGGATTGCCCAAACAGCATGAATCTAGTCACTTTAAAAGAATCTTGCTTCCAAATACTGTAACATTTGGAATTACTAGGGGTTAAGGTTCCAACATATGTATTTTGGCAAGTCACAATATTCAGCTCAGAACAATTATTTAGCAATCAATTTTCTTCTACACTGGCTTTGGACTTTAACTGAAATAACAAAATGTGGTAGTGATATAATATACTATGTTTCTTCTTGTTTCAGTCACATGTGATGATTTTTCTAGCCAAGAATCTGCTTATTCTTTTAATAAGTGCACATATCAACATATTTAAGCAAAGATAAAATAAAATTTGAGTTCATTGACATGTATTTCAGATTAGATCACAGAATTAGAGTATAATATCTTGTAATGTATCTTTATAATTGACTAATGAACACTTTCATAATGAAGATAGTATAGAATGAAATTCCATCATAGGTCAAAGGTTTGGAAAATCATATGGAATGTTAACAATAGCTGCTGAGGGATGTTTTCAGAGGTTTCTAAGTAAAATAATTTAGCCCCAAAAATGAGAAAATAAAATTCTGTGTAAAGGGAAATTTTCTCAGGAAAGAAGGATTGTATTATGAGTTACCATTTTTATCTTCTGACATTTCTACTGAAATTGCATTGTATTTACAAAGGGAAATGTTTTCTACTTCTCCCCCACATTTTCAGAAAGATTTTGTTTGAGTCTTTATTATGTATATTTGTCAGTTCAATTGTCGATGATCTTCGGTGCCTATCATTATAGTAATGTCAGAAAAACAGCCCTCAAATTCAAGTATGGGCAAAATGTCTCACTGGGCATGATGTGTTCAAATATATCCATCTCTATTTACAACTGGATATTTATTCTTTCAGTATTCATTCAGCTACTATTTTTCAAATTCTTTTCTAATTTATGGATTCATATATTTAATAAATTCAATAAATAGATAAGCAATGACATATATATAATGTTTACAAACAAGACCACACTAAAGCTACCAGCACGACTATGTTTATTGCAGCACTATTTACTATAGCTAAGAATTTTAGATTTTTTCTCATATATATTTTTATTGTGAAAATACTATACAGAAGGGTTACAGATTCATGAGTACATTTCCTATGGAACATTGTTACCTCCTCCTTTGTTATTCCCCTACCATCCCCTCCCTCAATGCACTATGTGATTTTTTTTGTTTCTTTTGTGTGTTCTTCCCCCATGGAATTTTAGATTTTTTTTAAAGTAAATTCTTCAATAAGAATAAAATATTGTTATTTTTCCCAAATAGAGAGCTGGTGTCAACAAAACCACCCAATAAAATAAGGCACAACATTTCATAAGACAAAATTCACATATAAGATTAATTAATATAAATTTACAATGTTTTGATGTCTTGGAGGGAAGTAGGAAGTACTCAAATTAGTTTCAATATTATTTTTAGGGAATTTTCCATTATAAGGTAATATTTAAATTTGTTACAATAAACTTACCCAGAAAATAAAACTTAATTCTTGAATCATATTACTGAATTACATTTATTTTTACTGTTAGATTTTTAATTATATACTTAAAAAGAAAGTCCTAATTCAAAAAATTTCAAATATAGGGCTAGGAAGGTGGCTCTGTGGTAGAGCACTTGCCTTGCATGCATGAGGCCCTGGGTTCAATTCCTCAGCACCACATAAGCAAAGAGAAAAAAGCCAGAAGTAGTGCTGTGGCTCAAGTGGTAGAGCACTAGTCTTGAGCTGAAGAGCTGAGGGACAGCACCCAGGCCCAGAGTTCAGGCCCCGTGACCGGACCCCACCAAAAAAAATTCAAATATAGAAATTGAGAAATCAGATTATAGTCAGTCATTTGACCACAGTAAAAGTAAAATATATTTTCAGCATCCTCTATTGATACTTTAAAGTATCAGGGCCAAGCACCTTTACTTGTTTTTGTTTATTCTAATTTCCTGCACAAAAGTATATACCGATATGCCCTATTTCTGAATTATCAAGTTTTTACCAGAATTTTCAGGTAAAAATGAAATTTCGTTTTCCCCTAGAGACTGACATTTCATAGAGAAATTATATGCTTTTAAAAACTGACATAATATTAAAATTACAATGATAAATTTATCATTTATCACCAACTTTATTAGACAGCTTTTGCTTGCTGTTACAGTACACCTGAGATAATATGAGGAAAGATTTCTTTGGGCTCATCGGTTTTGAAGTTTCAATTTATGATCACTTGTTCCATTGCCTTTAGGCATGTGAAGGCAGAACATTGTGATTGAGAGGATGTGTTAGAGGAAAGATGCTCAATTTACAGTGGTGAGCAGAAGAGAGAGGGAATGAAGATACGTCATTCTAAGACATGCCTGTAGTGACCAACTCATTTTTATCTCCTAAAGTTTCTAAAACCTGTAAATAATGCCATTGATTCAATAAACCTCATAACCTATCAATTCTAAAAGCTTTACCTTTGAGCATTGCTGCTCAAAGGACCAAGCATTCAAAGGTTGAGTTTTAGAGAAACTTTTCAGATCCAAGCAACAAGTATTCTATGAGACCATAACTTAATAAAGGCCTCTGTAAAATTCTAATTATTCTCATTTCCCAAGTGAAAATTTTAAAATCCATTGTCCAGACTTTGGTAGTGAATGATCTAGAAAACATTTACGGGGTCTTTATTAAGAAAATTTTGGCCTGTGCCAAGGAGCCCTTGTAATGTTTTCAGGGTGTCTGTTTTTACTTCAATGTCTTTGATCCATTTGGAGTTGATTCTGGTGCATGGTGATATATAAGGATCTAGCTTTAGTTTTCTATAGGTGTTTAATCAGTTTTGCCAGCACCATTTACTGAAGAGGCTGTCTTTCTTAAATCCTAATTTTTTAGTCCCTTATCGAAGATTAAGTGGCTGTAGGTCTGAGGGTTCTATTGCATTGGTCCTCAGGTCTGTTCTTGTGCCAGTAACAAGCTATTTTGTTTACTATGGTTTGGTAATTGAGTTTGAAGTTTGGTATTGTTATTCCTCCAACACTTTTTTTCTGCTAAGGATTGTTTTGCATTAAACTGCAGAGCTTCTGCATAGCAAAGGACATAGCAAGCAAGATCTATAGAAAGCCCACAGATTGGGAGATTTTCATTAGCCATACAAGAGATGAGGACCTCATATCTAAAATATACTTAGAATTAAAAAAAATAAATCCCCCAAAAATGAATCTTCAAAGAAAGAACCACCCCATTAATAAGTGTGCTAAAATCTTAAAGAGAGACTTCTCTGAAGAGGAAATAAGAATGGCATATAGACTTCTCTGAAGAAGAAATAAGAATGTCCAATAAACACATGAAGAAATGCTCATCTCTGGGCATAAAAGAAATGTAAATCAAAACAACATTGAGTTTCCATCCCATCCCAGTTAGAATGGCTTTTGTCAAGAAATCTAATAACAACAGATGCTGGAGGGGATGTGGACAAAAGGGAAAGCTACTGCACTATTGGTGGGAGTGTAAACTTGTTCAACCACTCTGAAAATCAGTATGGAGGTATCTCAAAAGGCTGTACTTAGAGCTCCCCTATGATCCAGCAATCCCACTTCTGGGCATTCACCCAAATCATCACAAACAAGACCATACTAAAGCTACCAGCACAACTATATTTATCACAGAATTATTCACCATAGCTAAGATAGGGAACCAACCCATGTGCTCCTCAGTAGATGAATGAATCAAGAAAATGTGATACACACACACACACACACACACACACACACACACACACACACACACACACACACTGGAATTCTATGCTTCCATCAGAAAGAATGACACCACCCATTTGTTAGGAAATGGAAAAACTTGGAAGATATCATATTAAGTGCAGTAAGCCAGACCCAGAAAAGATAGGTCCCATCATTTCCCTAATTTACAATAATTAGTATACATCTAGAATAATCTTAGCAGATGAGCAGAATAGCTCAGTATCTACATACATATGACCATATCAGATGATGATGAGTGAAATGAACTCCAAGACATGGACACAAGAGGTTTTTCTTTGTTGTTGTTTTTAATGTACTATGTGATTTCTTGTTTCTTTTGTATGTTCTTCCCTCTATGGTATATCCCCTGTTGTCACTGTATTTGATTTTGGTACCTTTGTATTGTATATATCTTTATCCGAAGTAGGGAAGGGAAAGGGAACAACAGAATGGTGAGACAAAGGACAATGTGTGTGTGGGGGGGGAATCAATGCAACAATGTTATACACAAGATAATATGTTGGAAATGATCTGTATAACTTGGCGAGCGGGGAGATTGCAGGGAAGGGAAAAATGAGAAAAAGGAGAGGAGGGGTAATAAGTTTGACAAGAAATGCACTTACCTTTCTTATGTAACTATAATCCCTCTGTACATCACCCTGACAATAAAAAAAAAAAAAGCATGAGGAAGCCAGGCATTGAATGCTCATGCTTGTAATTCTAGCTGGAGACCTGTAGGATCTTGATTTGAAGCCAACCTAAGTAAAATATATTTTTTAAAGTCTGATAGACCCTTAACTCCAAAATAAACAGCAAAAAGATGGGCTGAAGACAAAGTTCAAGTGGTAGGGTACCATCTGTGCACAAGAAAACCAAGCCAGCTCAAGACCCTGAGTTCAAAGAAAAGAAGAGAGAGAAAGAGAGAGGAGAGAGAGAGAGAGAGAGAGAGGAAAAGGAGGGAGGTAGGAAAGAAAGAAGAGAGGGAGGGTGGAAGAAAGGGAGGAAGTAGGAAGGAAGGAAGGAAGGAAGGAAGGAAGGAAGGAAGGAAGGAAGGAAGGAAGGAAGTAAAAGGAAGGAAGGAAGGAAGGAAGGAAGGAAGGAAGGAAGGAAGGAAGGAAGGAAGGAAGAAAGGAAGGGAGGGAGGGAGGGAGGGAAGGAGGGAGGGAGAGAGGGAGGGGCCCATGTATGGAATCATTCATCTCTTCTCACTGTATCAATCATTCTCTAATTAAAACACCAAAAATGTTTCAGAGCATATTTGAAACAGTGGCATTTATTTACTTAATATATTAAGTTAGTATATATAATAGATACATGAAAAATAATATACAGTTTTTTAATTGAAGATTTTCCAGATTATTTAGTGAAATTTGTAGCACAAAAGATCACATATAAAATAATATCTTTCGACAGGGATATTCCTTTTTATGGTAGAACTTGAGGTTGACTAAATGCTGATAAATCCTTCTGATAGATACATAATTATAGTGACAACATAAAAGAAAGCCAGTAAAAATGGCTACTGAAATCATTTACTATAGTATAATGGTAGAACAATACAAGATATGGACCCAGAAGGAAGGTAGAAGAAATGAAAATAAAGGAAAATAAAGAAGGAGAAGATAGTAGAAATGCAATTATAATGATTTGTTATGGTGTGAAAATCTACAGTCAGTTTTAAGCACCAAGCTGAATCCTTGCACTGTATGTGTTTGTATACATTTGCAGTACTAATTACTGACCTAAATTCATACTGACCTATTTTCTCCACAGTACTCCTGTGTTACTAATGCTTATAAATATTTCTGAGATTACTCTAGAATTAATTTGAAAGAGGAAAAGCATAATAATTTTAAACCATAATAGCTCTAGAAATATCTAATTATTTGTTTAAGACAACAATTTATTTCAAATTTAATAGCACAGTTTTGAGTACTTGTTTTCCTACAAAATATCAATGATTCAAAGTATTTTCTGTTCACAAAATTACTCAAGTAAAATGTATTTAATTATATGTGGAAGGTTGGAAGGCTATTTGGTTGTCCAGTTAGGAAAGCATTATAAAAGCACCTAAGTGCCACGTATCTCAGCTACCAAGAAATTGCTTACATATATTTATTTCTGTTGGTATATCTCATATATAGAGAGAGTATTAAAAGGACAAATATTGAATTAATTAACCACAAAATATTATTGACTTATCTCAGTCTACAGAGAGTGTGGTCCAGGTAAAAACAGATAAACTATAGGAAGTGAAGAAAATTATCAAAAGGAGACTAGAGGACACAGATAGATTTTTTTTCCCTAGCTTAACTTTTTCTAAAAGAATAGTCATGCTGAAATAACCAGTGTTTTCATGTTATCATTTTGACTATCAATTTATTTCATCTCCTTAACAGAGTCACAGACTTACCTATGACTTGTTCATAGAATATTTCCACCAAGTGATCTTGGAATAACATAAGTCTTATTGTGCAGAGATTTTGAAATCAGTGAAATGTGAATCCTATTTTTCCTGCTTCCTATCTATGTTCTTTTAGGCAGCTTATATACTTACATGGCTAAGGTTCAGCTTTCTCACATTTTGAATATAATAGCCATACATTAAATAATTCCAACTAGTTTATTTTGATTTATTCTATAATCATGATAATTGAATTATTTTTAAAATAAGACTTTCATGATTGTAAGAAACAAGCACTAAGTACCTAGCAATAGCCATCCATGAAAACAACTAAAACGCCTTGATAAAATATAAAATAAATTTATTTAAAGCAATTGCACTTGGCTAGAAAATCAGAAAGTTTTACCAAAAGGTAAAACAAAGAGGAAACTCCGGAAGGTGAGTAAAAAGTGATGATAGGTTTACTATAATAAGGGTACCTGCTAAACCACAGGGACTTAGCATCTGCTTTAGTGGCTTTGGTGGCAGTGGCTCAGTAGTCTAGAAGTAAAGACTCTATATTTTGGAGTAAGATATACTGCAATGGGAGCTTCAAATAAACATACATAAAAAAATGAACTCATAGGATGAGACCTGGTTGTTGATGACTGTAACCCCAGGTACTAACTTTAGAGGTAAAGCTAGAAGTACAGATCACTAGAAGCACTATGACTTAAAAAAAAAAGTCATAGTGATGCATACCTGTAATCTTAGGTATGTGGGAGGCATAGAAAGGAGAATAGCAGTCCAAAGACAGACCATTTAAGCAAAAAACTAGAGACTCTCTCTGAAAAATAACAGCAAAAATATAGTGGCATTTTGGCTCAAAACCCAAGTGTTGCAGCAAATACCTGACTTACATTCAATCCCTAGTACTACCAAAAAATTGAAAAAATAAAGAGCTTATTGCATAAAATCATAAGTATGTAAGAAGCCAGAAATCATCAGAAGCATAGTATCATAAATGAGTCTATAGAAACAAGAATCTGCAGAGTTACATCACAAAGCTTTTAGGAAGTGGATCTGTGGCTCAATGTAGCAGAGCTCTCTTGAAAAGCTCAAGGACAGAACCTAGACCCTGAGTTCAAGTCCCACAACTGGGGGAAAAAAAAGATTTTAAGTACTGGAACTTTCTAAAATATATGTGCTTTCAGAAATATGGGTAGAACTATGAAAAAAGGACAGGAATCTGTAAGAATAGCAAATTGGCTTTGTAAAAATAGGATAGACAAATTAAAGAAGCCAACACTGTAAGATGACACTTCCTGAGGTTCACAAGAGCAGGAAGCTATTTCCAGCTTATGTCTGAGGGAGCGTGGAAAACAAGTTACCAGAAAGGGAGAGAGCCACGATTGCAACTGCAGCACAGGAGTCTTGATGGTAGAAATAGCATGTTCAGTGAGCTATAGGTTATAACTGTCTGCAGTTATACTTCTTCGTTTAGCTCAAGGTTCTTGATTTTTGTTGGTTTTGGGTTTTTGGGTTTTTGTTGTTGTTTTGTTGGTTGTGGGGCCTGAATTCTGGGCCTGGGCACTGTCCCTCAGCTATTCAGCTGAAGGCTAGCCACAATGCCACTTCTGGCTTTTTCTGCTTATGTGGTGCTGAGGAATCGAACCCAGGGCCTCATGCATGCAAGACAAGCACTCTACCACTGAGCCACTTTCCTAGGCCCCTAGGTCAAGTATTTTTAACAAATATAAAATGTAGAGATTTGGGGGCAAACAATATTAAGATGGCTTTAAAAACTCTTGATTCGGGCTGGGAA
>NW_012267267.1:8925941-9020613 GCF_000151885.1 Dipodomys ordii
AAAAAAAAAAAAAAGAAAAGAAAAATTAAAGCAATGATCTTCAAATCCAAGGTAAGTGTTGATTATAAAGTAGGAAGTTCAATAAAGCATAAGAAGCAAATGTTAAACATAATGATAAATTAAACAGAGTTTATTAAAAGTACAATGAGCCAGGGGCAAGGGGCTTATGCTTGTAATCCTAGCTACTCAGGAGGCTGAGATCTGAGGAACAAAGTTCAAAGCCAGCCAGGGCAGGAAATGCCATGAGACTCTTATCTCCAATAAGCTATTCAAAAAGTGGTGCAGTGGTTCAGGTGGTAGAGCACTCACTTTATGCAAAAAAAAAACAAAAAACTCAGGGACGACACCCAGGCCCAAAGTTCAAGCACTGGGTTCACAAAAATAAATAAATAAATAAAATGAAAAATAATCTCAGTTCAAAAATCAAAAAGGCAGAGAAATCTATAAACAGAAAATCTACATGCATAGAAAGCACAAAAATAAGATTGAGGACATAAATCCAAATTAATATAAAAAATCAGATAAATTCAAACACAATCTGATTGAGACTGATTCTAGTGTAGAATTGAAAACATAGCAATAGTTTCTTTTCCTTTTCAAAAACTATTTTGTTGTTATTGTAGAAGTGATATACGGAGGGGTTATAGTTACCTGAGTCAGGTAGTGAGTACAGGTCTTACTGAACCATGTCTCCCCGTCCCTGCTCTCTCTCAGTTTTTTCCTCCTGACCACACTCACAAGATGTACAGTTCATTTTCCACATAGTGACTACTGAGTACCACTGTTGTTGTTCACCCTTTGTTCCACCCTTTCTGTGCCCCCCACACTTGCCAAAGACAGACTAACAAAAAAGACAAAAGCAAAGGAGAACTAGAACAGCAACAACAATGAAAATAACTCTTGCTTCCTTTTCTTGGGGTTCATTTCATAAAATTATTTTATATGATCATATGTATATTGCTATTCCTTTGTGATCCATGTCCTCCTTTGGACTCACTGTGAGAAATGTCCAGAGACTTACACAATTTGTCATGTCCTGGTATATATTTTGCTTTAATTTGTCAATGTGTTTACTTGTACATTTATAGGCACATTCTAATTACTGTAAATGAGGGAAACCATGCAACCTATGTTTCTTCAGGTCTGGCTTACTTTGCTTAATAGAATTTTTCCATGTCTTCCATTTCTGTACAAATGGGGCCAATGCCATTCTTTCTGATGGATGAGTACAATTCCATTGTGTATATATGCCACATTTTCTTGATCCATTTGTCCACTAAGGGGCAACTGGGTTGATGCATATCTTGGCTATGGTCACCAATGCTGCAGTGAACATAGTCATGCTGGTTGTTTTAGTGTGGCATTGTTTGCATTCTATTACATAAATGTCCAGGAGTGGGATTGCTAGGTTCTGGGGAAGTTTAATCTTTTGAAGAAATGCCATGCTGTTTTCCAGAATGGTTGCACAAGTTTGCATTCCCACCAACATTGTAGTAGTGCTCTCTTTTGGCTGCATCCCTGCCAGCATTTGTTATTGCCAGTTTTCTTCATAATGGCCGTTCTAACTGGGGTGAGGTGGAATCTCAATTTTGTTTTGACTTGCATTTCTTTTATGGCCAGAGATATTGAACATTTCTTCATGTGTCTATTGGCTATTCTTACTTCTTCTGAGAAGTGTCTTTAAGTCTTTAGCCTATTTATTAATGGTTAGTTGAGTTTTTCAGGGCTTATTTTGTGGAATTTGATTTTTAAGCTCTAAGTATATTTTAGATATGAAGACATGAAGTCCTTGTCTGATATATAATTGGTAAAAAAAATCTCCTACTCTTCTTGGCTATGTCTTTTGCCATACAGCTCTTCAGTTTGACGCAATCCCATTCATCCAGGCTTTCTTTGACTTGTTGTGATTCTGGATCTTTACTTAGGAAGGGTTGTTGTTGTTGTTGTTGTTGTTGTTGTTGTAAAGGTGATATACAGAGGAGTTATAGTTATATAAGTAAGGTATTGAGTACATTCTTTTTGAACAGTGTTACCCCCTCAGTCATTTTCTCCTACCCCTCCCCCAAGTTGTAAAGCTCATTTCCAACATAGCTTCTAGCAAGTATCACTGTTACACAGGTTCATCCTTTGTCCCACCTTTTCTGTGATTCCCATTCCTTTTCCAAATCAGATAAACTTATATACAAAGTTTCAGAAATCAAAAACTGTGACAACACTGTAAATAAACCAAAGGAAAAAAGAAAGAAAAAAGAAATTATTGCAAAGAGTACACTAACAAAAAACCTTCTTGTTTCCATTTTCTTGGAATTCATTTCAATAAGCCGTATGTGTATAGCTATTGAGCTACTGTGATCCTTTGCTAAGAAATTCAACAAATCAAAGAAAGACCAGATAAGTAGGATTGCATTAAACTGCAGAGTATCTGCATGGCAAAGGACATAGCTAGCTAGATAAATAGAAAGCCCACAGATTTGGAGAAAAATTTTACTAGCTATAAAACAGACAAAGGCCTCATATCTAAAATATACTTAGAGCTCAAAAAAATGAAACCCCTCAAAAAATTCCCAATTCATGGTTTCTACAATAACCCCATTAATAAGTGGGCTAAAAGACTTACAGATATAAGATGAAGTTAAGCGAAATGAACCCCAAGATAGGGACACAAGTGTTTTTTTTCTTTCTTGCTATTGTTTTTAATGTATTTATAAGGTACCGTGTGATTTTTTTTGTTGCTTCATATGTCCCTCCCCCACAGTATAACCCCTGGTTTCACTGTATTTGATGTTGGTAATAATTTGGGAAGGGGAAGGAAAAAAACAAATTGTTTAAATATGGATACAGGTTGACCCATTGCAACAATGATATGTACAAGACACTATATTGAAAAACGAACTTTACAATTTAGGCAGGGTAAGGGGAGCATAGTTGTGGAGTTGGGAGGGAAGGGATGGTAGGGGAAAAACAAAGGAGGGGGCAACAATGCTTGATAAGAAATGTACTCATTACCTTGCTCATGTAACTGTAACCCCACTCTACAGTATTTTCACAATAAAAAACTTATTTAAAATAAAAGACAGGGATTTCTCTGAAGAAATAAGAATGGCCAATGGACACATGAAGAAGTGTTCAACATCTCTGTCCATAAGAGAAATGAAAATCAAAAACAACATTGAGTACAAGACACTATGTTGCAAACAAACTTTACAATTTAGGGGGCAGGGGGAGTGTAGTTGGGGAGGTTGGAGGGATGGTGGGGAAAAACAAAGGAGAAGGCAACAATGCGTGATAGAAAATGCATCTATTACCTTGCTCATGTAACTGTAACCCCTCTGTACAGTATTTTTACAATAAAAAACATATAAAAAAGAAAAAAAACAACATTGAGATTCTACTTAGGAAGTTTTGACCCATGCTTGGGCCAAGCGTTTCCTTCCTGCAATATTTTTATAGTATCTGGCCTTACATTGATGTCTTTGATCCACTTAGAATTGATTAGCCTCAGTTTTCTTCACATGGTAGCTAATTTTCTCAGCATCATTTTTTGAGGAGGCTGTTTTTCTTTCACTCTGTGCTATTGGCTCCCTTATAAAACATTAAGTGGCTATATGTTTGTGGGCTTATGTCTGGGTCTTCGATTCTGATTTATTAGTCCTCAAACCTATTCTTGTGCCAGTACCAATTACTATGGCTTTGTAATAGTTTGATATTTGATATTCCTCTAGCACTATTCTTTCTGCTAAGGGTTGTTTTTTATATTTTGGATCTTTTATTATTCTATATGAATTTTAGGATTGCATTCTCTATTTCTTTGAAGAAAGTTTTTGAGATTTTGATGAGTATTGGATTGAATTTGTAAATTGCCCTGGGCAGTATTGGCATTTTTATGATGTTAATTCTGCCCATCTAGGAACATAGAAGATTTTTCCATTTCCTTAAATCTGATTCAATTTCTCTTTATAGATTTTTACAATTTTCACAATAGTGATCCTTAACATCTTTGGTGAAATTAATTCTTAGTTATTTTTAAAGACTTACAAATGCAATTGCTTTTCTAATTTCAGTCTCACTCTCCTCATTGTTGGCATACCAAAAAGCTGCTGATTTTTCTAGGTTGATTTTATACCCTGCTTCTTTATCAAACTCTCAGATCAACTCAAGCAGTTTGGGTGAGGAATCTATAGGGTTCTTTAAATACGGGATCATGTCATCTGCAAAGAGAAATAGCTTTATTTCTTCTTTAGTTGGATCCTCTCTATCTTTTCTCTTGCCTTATTGCTCTTGCTGGGATTTCCAGAACTATGTTCAAGAGGAGTAGGGAGAGTGGACATCTTGGTCTGGTTCTTGATTTTAGAGGGAATGGTGTTAACTTTTCACAATTAAGGATAATACTGGCAGTAGGTTTGTCATATATTATACTGGAGAATGTTCCATGGATTTCTGGCTTCTCCAGAGCTTTTATTATAAAGGGCTGTTAAATTTTGCACAATAATATTGTCTTTCAAAAAGGCATTCCTCAACTTTGAGAACCACGTATTTGCCTGAGTATGGAAAAGGTATTTCCAGGAATTACCACTGGTAACTGCATTACCAGTTAAATGGATTTTAAGGAAAACAGCAATATTACATGTCACAATCACTCTAAACTGTTAATGGTATAATTAATGAGAATGATGTAACTTCTATATCATCAATTATATAGCCTCAAATTACATAAACCAAAATAAAATGACAGAACTATAGGAAAAGTAGACAAATTCACTATCATTTTGGAAAACATTTTCACATTTCTCTCACTAAACACTGGATGTAAAATCAGTAATGTTTGTATTATTGTGTATTCTTTTCAAAGCAAGTATGAATCTTTTCAGTCAATAAGCAATGAATCCACAAAGGAAAAGGAGAGGGAAGTAAAGAAGGAGGAAAAGAGGAAGGAAAGGTAGAAGAGGAAGAGGAGGAGGAAGAAGATATAAGTCCCGGGGGAAAAGAAAACAAAATAGAGCCTGATTAGGAAAACCAAGTGTTTTGGTGTAGTAATGGTATTTTGGAGAAACTGCTGGGAGTGTAGGATTGACTCATTGTCAGGAGATGTATCATTGCAAGAAACAAATTTCGTCAAAGGGATTCCAGAGAGAAGACAATGCTAGAATAAAGGCCTGAGGCAAGCACATATTTTATTTGTTCAAGTTGAGTTAATTGAAAATACAATAGGACAATAAGTATGAGAGGGGAAGAAAAAGTTTAGAAGAGAGATAATATAACAGGTAGCTAAACACACAGGGCCCCATAAGCCATCACAAGACTTTGGCTTATGCTATGAGTGAAACTGAAGTGCTGGGATCAGTGCTTTGACTCAATCTGACTGCTGACTTAAAAGGTTTTTCTGGCTCCTGAACTGAGAATGGATCATAAGGGAGGATCATAAGGATTGTAGGAAAGGGGCTATCTGCATATCCTGTAGCATTCTTTTAACAGATAATATGTCTACATTTTTTCAATGAAAGCAATGGAAAGCAACCAAAAGGAAAGAAAAAAGGCAAATTCTTCCTGCTCTGGGGAAAGAACAGAGAAAGAAATGAAAGATGTAGAGTTTAGGGGTGAATTCACTGTGCCCCTGGTGAAGTGATATTTCCTAATGACTATATGGATGGTTAGAAAATGCAAGGAAGGTTTTGTTTAATGCTCATGGAACTGTGTTGTGCACCTGAGTTGTGCAGACTGTTAACAGATTCACTTGGTCTCAAATAGAAATTTATTGAAGGCTCTCTCTCCATAAACAAATCTCCCTAAATGAATATATATCTTGACATAACATATTCTATATTTTCATATTAAATACTAAGTGATGAAAAGTATTTTATGCTTTTAAAATCCTGGAAGCTATAAATCTGCTTACGATCATGTTGTGTTCTTTTTCTCATCGGTTAGTCACAGCCACCAAAGAGTATTTACTTGATAAATCATTACAGTTTATCTATTTGAAAAAAATATCTTAGTACCTTTGACTCAACACTACAGGTAAAATTTCTAAAGTGTTCACAAGAACATTGTGCCAACACCTGCAAAGTTTGTATCTCAGTCTAATGACTGAATTCGTTGGCTTGTAAGCTATAAATACCACTCAAATTCCTCATAGAAGGCAGCAAGGCTGAAGGCAGAATTCCAAGAAAGTACTTGGTCTTTACCTCTCTGATCATAAAGACAATGTAATGTCACTTATATTCTCCACCGTGGCATGAATTTAGATTCACATTTACAACAGAATGACATTTTTTTTCTTTTTTCTTTTCAGTTGTGGGCTTGTACTCTGGGCCTAGTCACTGTCCCTGAGCTCTTCAGCTCAAGCCTAGCACTCTACCACTTGAGCCACAGCACCACACTCAGTTTTCTGGTGGTTTACTGGAGATCAGAGTCTCATAGACTCTCCTGCCCGGGCTGGCTTTGAACTGTGATCCTCAGATCTCAGCCTCCTGGTAGCTAGCATTACAGGCAAGAGCCCCGGTGACATTTATTCTTATTTGCCACCACTCCCCAATTATTTTCAAGAAAGGAATGCACATGTTTCTTACAGAACCACTACAGACCTTCCACACACGTGTTCTTTCCTGCCATTTAAATGACAGCAAAATATATATAGTAGTTTCTGTCTGAGATAGAAGATTCCCAGTGAAGGTAATATCATGAGTACAACAGATCCTTCTTTCAGCAACTGTAGTCAGGTAGGGAGAGCAACAGGAACCAGCAGCTTTGCTGCTGACCTTAACTTCTTCCTCTGTAAAAGACTAAATACACAGGGCCTTTATGAAAATACATTCAGAAAAAGATGTTTATAAATATAGACATATTAGCCCTCTATGGGTCATTCATGTATTTATATGCAATTCATTCATTCATTTTTTTTAAATTAATAGATAACTGTCTGAGGCATCCAATGACAGAACTTCTGCCCAAGTGTTGGTTGAGAAGTATGTGTAGGACTCTGTAACAATCTGGATTCAGAAGATAGGTGGGGAAAATCATACAAGGATACAAGAGGGTATGACTCTGTGTTGGTTCAACCATTAAAATCATAAGACACAAATCTTGACACTGACATCTCTTTAGGATCAATGTGTCAGGGGACAGGAAAAGGAATGAAGAAAAGAAATCTAACATGGCACAACTCTTTCTTTTTAAGTTCTTTTTTTTAAATTTTATTTTATTGTAAAGGTGCTGTATAGAGGGTTTACACTTACATGAGTAATGAGTACATTCCTTGTGGAGCATTGTTACCCCCTCTTTTGTTTTTCTCCTACTATCCCTTCCCTCCCCCACGTGCCCCATTCCTCTCCCCAATCCCTCCCGCAAAGTTGTAAAGTTCATTTCCAACTTAGTGTCTTGTGAGTCTCATTGTTGCAATGAGTCATCCTCTGTCCTTGTTTCAGCCTTTTGTTATTCCCTTTCCCCTCCCCAAATTAGATAAATGTATATACAAGATGCAGGGAACCAAAATAAAATACAGTGACAACAAGAGATATACCACAGGGAGAAGAACATACAAAAGAAACAAAAGAAAATCACATAGTACATTAAAAACAACAACAACAAAGAAAAAACTCTTGTATCCATATCTTGGGGTTCATTTCACTTAGCATCATCTTTTATTTAGAGGTTTCTTTCATTTCTTTTGGGGTTATGATCACATGAGCAAAGTAATGAGTACATTTCTTATCAAGCATTGTTGCCTCCTCCTTTGTTTTTCCCCTACCATCCTGTCCCTCTCAACTCGACTACAATCCCCCCTCCCTGCCTAAACTGTAAAGTTCATTTTTCAGCATAGTGTCTTGTACATCTCATTGTTGCAATGGGTCAACCTGTATCCCTATTTAAACAATTTGTTTTTTCCCTTCCACTCCCCAAATTATACCAACATCAAATACAGTGAAAACAAGGATTATACTGTGGGGGAGAGACATACACAGCAACAAAAAATCACGTAGTATCTTATAAATATGTTAGAAACAATAGCAAGAAAGAAAACACTTGTGTCCTTATCTTGAGGTTCATTTCGCTTAATATCATCTTATCTGACCTTTTCTTTAGCATCATCTTATACAGTCATATATACATAACTTTTGAGATTTTTTTCTGTTCATCTAATAAGATTATCCTAGATGTATGTATACTAATTATTGCAAATAAGGGAAACCATGGGACCTATTTTTTTTAAGTCTGACTGACTCCACTTAATGTGATTTTTTCCAAGTCTTTCTGGGGTGTTGTCATTCTTTCTGATGGAAGCATAGAATTCCGGTGTGTGTATGTGTGTGTGTGTGTATCTTGGTATATATAGATATAAATGTCTATATATAGCACCTTTTCTCGTTATATTCATCTACTGAGGAGCAACTGGGTTGGTTCCATATCTTAACTATGGTGAATAATGCTGCAATAAACATAGTTGTGCTGGTAGCTTTAATGTGACCTTTTTGTGGTCATTTGGATAAATGCCCAGAAGAGGGATTACTGGTTCCTAGGGGGCCTCTATGTGTAGTCTTTTGAGGAACCTCCATACTGCTTTCCAGAGTGATTGAACAAGTTTACACTTCCACCAACAGGGTAGTAGCATGCCCTTTTGTCCATATCCCCTCCAGCATCGGTTGTTAGATTTCTTGATTTTAGCCATTCTGACTGGGGTGAGGTGGAATCTCAATGTTGTTTGGTTTACATTTTTTATGGCTAGAGAAGTTGAGCATTTTTTCATGTGTCTGTTGTCCATTCTTATTTCCTTTTCAGCAGAGAAATCTCTCTTAAGTCTTTAGCCCACTTATTAATGGGGCCGTTGTTAACTTGAATTAATTTACTTACATTACACTTCTGTTTTTTACCTTACAAATAAAAGATTTTAAGCAAGCAGCTCAGTTTACCCTGTAAAAGACAAGTATGCACGGTTCTTATGAAAATGAATGTATGTAAAACTACCTTATAACCACAGACATATTAGCACTGTGTAGGGTACCAACATACTCAAGTACCATTGTTTGATAAGTCGTGCTGCTTGGCTCTTGCCTTTGGGAGTAAAGCAAGAAGTGTTTGTTGGAGTAGTTTCTCAGTTTTCTTTTTTCACATTATTCCATCTTTGTGAAAAGCCATTCATTTTTGTAAGCAGAAGTTTTCTATTCATTTCTACTCATGTATATGGTCCCGAAGGATTTATATTATAAATAACTTTGAATTTACTGAAATTATTTGGTTGTCCTTTTGTGATGTGAGTTATGAGCATATTCCTAAATCTTGCTAGTAAACCAGTTACTCTTCGAAGGCTTTCACTGAGGAGAGCTCACTGTGAGCTGTGCTGACTGATTTGTTAGCAAGACGCTTTCATAAACACAATAGAGTTCTATTCTACAGTTTTACTAGATATATGAGTAGAAAACATAAAATTATTCTTTAAAACTATAGATTGGAAGCTGGGTGCCAGTGGTTCACACCTGTTATTCTAGCTATTCAAAAGCCTGAGATCTGATGATAGAGATTCAAAGACAGAGCAGGAAGGTCAATGAGATGCTTATTTCTAGCTAAATACTAAAAAGCCAGAAATGGAACTATAGCTCAAGTGATAGAGTTCTGGCCATGACCAAGAACTCAGGTACAGTGCCCAGGCCCTGAATTCAAGATGTAGAATTGGCATACATGCACACACATGCACACACAGAATGTAGGAAAATAGCTTCAAGATTATTCTTTTGTTATTAGTGTGCTTCCTGGGTGGGTAAAGTGCCTGAGTTCCTGCTCCCATTGCTGTGCATGTGCATGTCATTCATTTTATGAATTATTTTTCTGTGAAGCATTTGTTTATTATGTCTATAGAGGAAATTATCTACCACTCACATTCTAGTTCTGATTTGTTGTTTATGAACGGTACAATCCATATTTCCAAGAAGTTCATAATGTTACCTATCAATTTTTAATTCTATGTTTTTGAAACAATGTGGGAGAATGTACTGTCGTTTGCCATTTATCAAATTCTGTGACACGGCAATGCTAAAACAAGTTGTTCCTCTCTGAAACAATTGCTGGTCCTTGTTCTTTTGATAAATCATTTCTGACCTTACAAATTAGACATTCTAGTTCATTTTCAACTCAACAGCATATCCCCTATCTTTCTATAGTACTATGAATGTGAAAAATCTCTTTCTAAACAGTTTAAGGTTGGTTAAAGTATGGTTTCTTTTCAAAATCATCTTGCATTTAACTTCTGTCTGCCCTCATTAAGGATCAACTCAGTGTATTTGGCTGAGATAAATGAGTATTGATTATTTTTGAACTGTCATTTGCAGTTCAAATTGGACTTTTGAAAACACTTTAAACTCTTTTTAATGGCTATTGTATGCCTAATATACATGCCTGCACAATAGCCCTATTCTGGTATTTGACTCATTGTGCTGTGAGCTTAATTGAAGAAAAACCTAACATAGGACCTGGCACTTTAGAATACTTAGAGCTGACAGCTTTTTTTTTCCTTTTTAAATCTTAACCCAACACCATTGTCCTGCCTGAGTTAGTCATACTTGCTAGTCTTCTGTCCCACACTGCCACAAATCTTTATCTATCCAAATGTGGCTGAGACTGGCAGAGTGCTGGAGGAAAACTATTGAGATGATCAGCCTTTTACATGGCTGACCACAAACAACTTTTCAATGCTTCAGTATTATCTCTAGAGCCATTGTTAATTTATTATGAAGCCTGTTATTACTGCAATCTCTCCCTCAGTTGCTTACTCCATTGCTGTGTCAGTACATGACTTTAGGACATGAATAAATCCTTTAAACTTTCTTCTCCATCCCCATGTATGCAGTATCTATTTGCCAGGAGTTGTCAAGCAGCAATATCTGAACCAATAAGCCTGGCTACTTTAGGAGGATGTGCATAATACTTTTTTAAAATAATGGGCTGGGAAGGTGGCTCAGTGGTAGAGTGCTTACCTTGCATGCATGAGGCCCTGAGTTTGATTCTTCAACACCACATAAGCATAAAAAGCCAGAACTGGTGCTGTGGCTCAAGTGGTAGAGCATTAGCCTTGAGCTGAATTGCTGAGGGACAGTGCCCAGGCCCACAGTTTCGGCCCATGACTGACAAAAAAAAAATCAATCAAGACTTGACCTCACCCTATGGAATTAAAATCTTCAGTACTGGGAATGAGGGATCTGCATTTTTTAAAGCCACACAGGGGTTACAGAATTGGTGAGACACCACCTAGAAGGTTATGGACATCTTTTGCTCATAACCACTGACTGCTATTTCATGCTATTTGATATTAATCTGGATGCCCCAATTTCTTCTCAGCAGTTAAACATGTAGACTGTACTTTTTAGAGCTCCTCAATGAATTGTCAGAGCATCTGTCTTGCCTGTGGTCATCACACCTAATCTCTCCTTGCTGGAACTGTTAACACATCTCCACTGGTGGCTTGCCAAGCTTGAGAGTAGCTAGATCAGCTACTTTGTAACTTGCTGGCTATATGCCAAGCCTTCATTCTTGGCCATTTTTTGACCATTTAATGCAAACTGTAGATCATAAATGACATTTGGTGGAAGAGTTCAAGTAAGCAGCAGTGTAAGATCATGAAGATCATGGAATTAATTTTTTATCAGTTAGAAATAAACCAAAGGTTAGAAAAGATTTCTTAAGCCTTAGTTAAGATTTCTTAAGGCTTGTGGCCATAAACAAATCCATGAGCATTTCTGACTCTTATTTTCCTTATCTTTAAAGTGCTCTTTCAGAACACTATATAATTATTAAATTGAATAAATAGTAGCGAGCCATAGATATTTCTATTATTCTTCTTTACGTAAGAGATCACTATGATTTTTTTTCCTATCCTGGGACTTGAACTCAGGGCCTGGGCACTGTCCTTGAGCTTCTGCTCAAGGCTAGCACTCTACCACTTGAGCTACAGCACCACTTCTGGCCTTTTCTATCTCATGGCCTTTCTTGCCTAGGCTAGTTTCAAACCATAATCCTCAAATCTCGACCTCCTGAGTAGCTAGGATTAGAGGCATGAGCCACTGGCACCCAGCTCAGAGATTATAGTAAATTTTGAAATACTTTTTGAACTCTCTCAGAAATAGGAGGTTCAGCACTTTAGTTCAGCAAGATTATAGCCCAGCTACATCTATATCTATATATCTATATCTATATCTATCTATCTATCTATCTATCTATCTATTCTTGGGAAATATTCATTAGTAATCCTTGAAATCTTATTCATGAAAATGAAGTTATTAAAAGTGAATTCTTCCTGAGCTGGTATATCTATTACTGCTATCCTGGACCATGGATATCAAACTCCAGAGTTTCTAACCTTTCAACATGAATTCCTATCCACTGTTCTTCACGGGCTTCTGGGCCTTCAGCCACAGACTGGGGCTGCATTATTGGTCTCTCTTGTTCTGAGGATCCTTCTTCTTTGGTTGAAAAGACGGTTTCCAGCATGCAGCTGGCTGTTGGGGGGCTGTCCAGCCTCAAGTCATATGTTACAGACAGCTTTTAGGAAATGGATTAAAACCGAATAGGTTGAAATTTAAAGATAAAATTTACCCAGGAAGCAGCCAAAGCTGGTATCTGCTACCTATCTCCACCTTCTTCAGATTTTTCAACTCCAATCCCCAAGGCCTATAACATCTGGTTCCGGTTCACTAAGTAATTTCTTGGCCAGAAAAAAAGTATATAACCCAATCTCAGAGCCGCCATTCATAGTGATAAAGGTATGTTGCAAACATGATTGGGGATAGCCTCCTTACCCTTACTTCCAAATGCTATAGGTTCAACTTGGTTGATAAGGCTAGCCTTTGTTTTCCTTCCCCTGCTTTTCAAGGATTTTCTCTTACTCCAATTTATTTGTCAGAGGCTTAGCACTTCTCCAATATTTCCTTCCATCACTGTCTGCCTGAAAAAGATTTCCTATATGGTTAACATTCCAGTTATAACACACACACACACACACACACACACACACACACACACACACACACAATCCCAACACCTTTCAACATCTCTCTCTCTCAATTTTGATGTGCCATGATATTCTGTCTTGCCATTGAGTCTTTCTGTCTCAGACCACCAATTGAAACCCTTCATTCTTCCATAATGATCCATGTCATTTTGGTGTTCCAGAGGTCTTCCCAATATGTTCTAAGGATCAGTTCTTATTTCTTTCCCATGTTGTTGTTTTTGTTGTTGTTTTTATGAGTGTGACAAGATAGGAAGTGCAGTGGAATTAAGGCATAGCCTTAAATTCCAATAAATATTTCCAAAGATGAATTCTATTTCTTGTGTCACCTCCGAAAATGGGCAGTGCATATACATGGATGGTTTATATTTCTGTAACAACTGGGATATTTTTTTCATACTAGTGCCAACTGTTCATTTTCTTTTAAAGGCCAGTTTTGACACTTCTGCCTAGTATGCTAGACATATAAAATATTAACACATCACATTTTTATTTGTGATAAATGTGACTAATAATAACTACCTACACTTAGTTTTTTTGTGAGAAATATAATGCAAAGCATTATATTTATATATGTGTGTTAACACATCTAATATTCACTTCTGCAAGATAACTACTACTATCATCATCTTACTGATGAGGAAGTGAAGGTGCAAAGAATCCAAGCAACTGTCCTAAGACCATCCTTTAAGAGACAAAATAAAGCTGGGTGCCAGTGACTCATGCCTGTAAACCTAGCTACTGAAGTGGTTGAAATCTGAGGATCACAGTTTGAAGCCAGCCAGGGCAAGAAGTCCAAGAGACTCTTATCTCCAACTAATCACAGAAAAAAAGAAGGAAGGAAGGAAGGAAGGAAGGAAAGAAGGAAGGAAGGAAGGAAAAAGAAAGGAAGAAAGAAAGAAGGAAGGAAGGAAGGAAAGAATAGGTGTAAAGCAAATGGTAGGGCACTTTCCTTGAGCAATAAAGCTCAGGAGAGCTCCTATGCCCCAAGTTAAAGCCCTAGGACTGGAACCAACAAAAGAGAGAAAGAGAAAGATACAAAATAGGATTTTGAGCACAGGAAATCTGTTTCTAGGACAAGACTTGTCATATTTTTGCAATGCTTCATTGCTTACCTTGCATAATCTGCATATTGGCTCGTAAAACACACCCTGGATGCTGATTTCTGGGTGGCTGACTTGGGGATTGTGGATGCCCATTAAAACCAGAGAGGCGTTAACATTATGTACATGGTAAATAGCCTGGGTATTTCTCTAAATTTTCAAATCCTACACATTCATTGGGATATTTTAGCTATTTTAGAAATTAGCCAAAATTAGTGGAACAAATTAATGGTCAACAAACTTTATTAAAAAACAGAAAATATCACAAAGTATATGATGATGACAAAGTCATACTGGATGGATTTTATTATGTGCTAGTTGTCAGTACTGGCACATAATAGTAGCTGAGAAGTACAGTTTATACTAACCACAGTTTTATACATTTTTACAGTTATCTTCTTTTTAAAGAAGTCATAATTAGTAGTGTTACATACCCTTTCAGATTCAATGTTGAGCATAAAAAGAGAATAGCAATTAATACTCTTGGATTCTAATATTTGAAATGTCAGTGAAAGATAAGATCATTCTTCCTAAGTGATCACCTTAATTTTTATAAATGTATTTGCTTTGAAAGTAATTATTCTTTGTCAATAGTTTCTCTTTGGTCTGGTTGGTCTGCCATAAAAAATTTCCATAGATTGAGTGGCTTAACAAAGACTTACATTACTCTTAGTGGTGAAGCTAAAAAGTTCGAAGTCAAAGTGTTAGTACATTCTCTTCCGCAGGAAAGCTTTATGCTTAGCTTGCAGATAGCTTCCTTCTCCCCTTGTGCTCACATAGTAGAGGAAGAGTCTGGTCTTTTGCTCTTATCTTAGGAGACTATTAATCCCATCATGAGGCCCTTCCATCGTGACCACTTCTTTGTTTTTTCTTATTTTATTGTAAAGGTGATCTACAGAGGGTTACAGGTACATAAGTAAAATTATGAGTGCATTTCTTTTTGAAGTGTTGCCCCTCCCCCATTTTCTCCCACTTCCTCCCTAACTCTCTCCCCTCCAGGCTGTAAAGTTTATTTACAACATAATGTTTAGTGAGCATCACTGTTGCATTGGTTCACCCTTTGTCCCACTGATTCTATGAGTAGCTTTCCCCAAATCAGATAAACTTACATTCAAGACAAAGGGTACAGAAACAAAGGAGGAGGCTACAATGCTTGATAAGAAATGTACTCATTATCTTGCCCATGTAATAGTAACCCCTCTGTACAGTATTTTCACAATAAAAAAAATCAGAAGACAAATTAAAAAAAAGAAACAGTGACAACAGGGAATAAACCAAAGGAGGAGGTGGAGAAAGAAATAACTTAGTACAATTAAAAAACAAACACAAAAACACCTCTTCCCAAACTCCTATACACCATTACTTTGGAAGCTGAATCTTTAGCAAGTTGATTTTGAGTCTATAACAGTGTCAGATTGGAGACTGTGTATGAGCTTTGTTTACATAAGGTTCCTCAGTTTTTAAAGCTGAATGCCTTGCAAACTTTACATACTCGCCATTTTTCTCCATTTCCTCCTTCCTTCCCATTTTACTGTTTGCTAAATATTCTTCATAGGATTGTTTACCAAGTTTCTATAGATATTTGAACTTGTGGTTCTTTATTTAGATCATTTGAGGTGTCAGCATTTATCAATATTTTGATATTAAAAATACTTTTGGGATTTCCATCTTGCAGGATGGCGAATCTAATAAGGGGAAGGAATCCCCCTCAGTACCAGAGAAGTCCTTGCAAAGAAGTTCGTGCAGCACTTCGGAAGAGGCCTGAAGAAGAGTGTAAGTATGTTTAATGGGATTAACTTTGTTGTAGGTGAGATTTTGGTGAGTAGCACAGTAAAACGAACAGTTGACCTTTAAATATTCAGACAAATGTGAGGTATTCAGTATTTGGGGAACTGAGCTGATCTTTACAAATGATCATACCTTTCCTGAAAGCAAGTACTTAGAACATCAATTTCCTAGGAGTATTCTTCTAGTATCCTAAGAAAATGCACTGACATTTGGATTCCACGTTCAAATGACAACACATGTGTGTGCACATATCAAGTCTATTTTAGGGAGATAGACATCATGTGCATTAACAATCCTGAGTCCTGAAGTAAAGAAGTTTGTACAATAGCCTAAATTCAATTTTCCCCCATTTCCACTTAACCACAATTCTCTTTAAACATGAAATTTTTAAAGACTCTGAAAAACCACAGCTCTGTGAAAGAATAAATATCTAAGTGTAAATATAAACCTAATTGTTAAACTGAAGCATTTAGTTACACTGAATTTTAGAAATATATTATTATTATTATCTTTTAGTAGTTATACACTGGGATTTCAATTCAATATATCAATTTATGAGTACAGTGCATCCCAATCAATGTTGGAAAAACTTCTGAAAGATGAGTGCCATATATAAATAACACTAGAAACTCATTTTGTCCCCTCCTCAAAGTATTCAATATTAGATTATGTGATATTTATAGAACCTACTTAAATACTTATAGTCAGTAACACATAATAGATTGGGGAGATTTTTTTGTGTAATTTTCATATGAGTATGTAAGATGGTCTATGCAAATAGAATTTGCATACAATTACTTTCAGAGAACTAAATCTTATTCCTCTGTGGAACAAATTTATTTGAATTTTTCCCTTTTGAAGGAACTTGCATTTTTTAGGAGAAAGCTAATATAGAAAGGCCACTGAAATGATAGAGTTTAGTATACTTTTAAGATTATGTTCACATTTTAAATTAATTTAAATTACACTGCTCTAGGTAAAGACATTAAACTTGGATATACTCTTAGCAAGTAAAGTGGTTTTGTTTTGGGTTATTATAAAGTCAATTATTGTGCTATCATCTGTGTCATTCAATATAGTATGAATCTTTTGATTGATAAAGTTTTGCTTCCTAATACTATGAACAAAATCCAATTAAAATTTAAATGTGAAGATGTAGTTCATGGATATTAAAACAAAAAGTATGTAAAACCTGAAGATTTTGCCTAAAAGTATAATTATTTTTAAATTAAGTTTATAAGAAACCTTGGAGTTTTTCTTTGATGGCTTAATATAATCAGCCTAGTCTCTGGTTTAGTTCAATAGAGTTTGATTTTAAAACTTAAAAAGAACTTTTGTGGATAAATCTGTGGGTGATTCTCATGGAGTTTCCATTTAACATAAACTGATTTTTCATGGCTCTTCTACTGAGTTATGTATACCATAAATTGACCAACTGTGTTTTATTGATGGAATTCATTCTGACACCTGTTCCCATAAATAAAATTTTATTGAAGTGCAGATATCACTTGTTTATTTAGTCATTGTGTAGAAATGCTATCACACTGAGCAAAAAGATTTAAATACTTGTGATCCTAAGATACTTGTAAGTAATACTTGTAAGGTCCACAGAGCCAAAAATATTTTACCTGGTACTTTATAGGAAAAGGGTTTTTGCTGTTGCTATTGATTTTTTTCTTTATTGAAAGAGCACCTCATTTTGCATATTGGCTGATCTGGAATTCAGTATACATGGAGGCTGGTGTTGAGCTTGCAATCCTCTGGTCTTAACCTCAGTGCTAGGATTACAGATATATAATTTTAAGCCTGGCAAGGTAAACATTTTTGAACCTTAGTTTAATGCAGTGGTTCTCAAACTGTGGAATCTAGCAACAGTCATATCATCTAAAAACCCATCAGAAATACAAATTCAATAAAATTTCTTAAGAGTAGGTCCTATATTTTAAGAATCCCTATGTGAAATTATGATGCAAACTCAAGATTGAAAATCACTATACTTAATGACGTGTTTGGCAGCAGATGATATAAAGTATTATTTGGACAGAAGATGATACACCTATCTCATAGTTAAGGCTTATTGTTTTCTAATGTAAAGTTTATACATTAAGGTATGTAATATGTGACTAGAAATTCAGTAAGTAACATAATTGTTGTTTATGTGATAAATTCTCAATTGAAATGAAAACTTTGTGCAAGTTTGTTTCCTTTAAATTAGATCTTTAGTATTGCAGAACTCATCCTTTTACAGAGTTATATAAAAATGACACCAGTTTGTTTGCAATAGAAGCAGTATATCATGATAGTAACTTTAGGGCCATACAAAAAGGTGTATTCTCTAATATGACAGTATGACTAATTGCAGAACACTGGGTTTTTAAAAATTTAAGCTTCCATGGCTGGGAAGGTGGCTCAGTGGTAGAGCGCTTGCCTTGCAAGCATGAGGCCCTGGGTTCGATTCCACAGCACCACATAAGCAAAAAAGAAAAAAGCCGGAAGTGGTGCTGTAGCTCAAGTGGTAGAGCTCTAGCCTTGAGCTGAAGAGCTGAGGGACAGCACCCAGGCCCAGAGTTCAGGCCCCACGACCGGACCCAAGAAAAAAATTTAAAAAAAAATTTAAGCCTCCATTAATATATGTAAAAAATGAGGAAAGTAATGAAGCATATCCTGTCAGATTGTCTTGAGAATTAAGGGAAATTTTTATTAGTATTGCTATTTCATATCAATACAATAATTTATTTGAAGACAATAGGCATTTTTTGTAGCAGAAATGGAGATCATTCCTGCATTGTAAAAAAAAAAAAAGTATGACAAGCTACATGTTGCAAAGAAGTGGCATAAAGGTAACCATCTTTTAGTGATGTTAAATAGTAATTCATACTAGATAGTATTTCATCTAGCATATGGAATACTTATTTCCTTTTAATTCTATATATTCAGTATGTATATTTCTATTTAATTCATATATTCAAGATCACTTGTTCAATTCCCATGGGCAGCTACCACCATGAAAAGTTCATCATACAAAGTCAATTAGTAGCAGCTATCCCTTACCTAACAGTAGAAGAAAATAGTATAACTTCATTAAGACCATATATATCCTACAAATGGAAGGAAAGCCTTCTCTTATTTGGAGATGTTTCTTGGAGGAACGTTTTGCTCAACAGTATAGTTCACATCACTTTATTTTGTCTCATTTTATACTTATTTATAATATTTTAATGTAAGATTAATATTGTCTCCAGACATAGCTCTTAGCTAATTGTTAAATATTAATTTAATCTATTTTTGCTGTATCTGGCTGAGCCAAGCAAGCTTCTAAAAAAATTAATTAATTCTTGTAAAATCAAAATCTTAAACATAGTCAAATCATTCCTTATTTAAAAATATAAATAAAAAAATAAAGTGTTCTCAAAAACCACAACTCCATTCAGCAAAGGTCCTACATTCTTGTTCTATTTCCAAGCAATCTCCCTATAGAGCCATCTCTACTCGCTCCAGTTACTCACTTCCCACTCATTCACACAGGTCCAGTCTGGCTCCTTCCCAGTCACTCTACTGAAACAGCTTTCATTGGGATCACCAATAACCTTTTTATGTTGCTATAATAGTTTCTGTCACAGTGTAACAAACCATTAACTCAGTGGCTTAAAACATCACTAATATGATCTCACAGTTTCAGTGGGTCAGTTGTCCGGCCATAAAATCCAAGCACAAGTGCTCTGTCTCCAGTTCTCACCAGGTTCTTCCCTAATCAGGAGCTGAACTGGGATGTGGGTGGGGGAAATCCACTTGTAAATACACTCAGCTATTGGCCACATTCCTTCTTGTGTGTTTGCATGACACTCTTCTTGATGGTGGTTTTTAGTTGGCAGTCACCATTAGCTCATTCTAGAGACCTTCATGTGTTTCCTTGTTTTTTATTTTTTAAATTTAATTGTAATGTCAAGGTAATGTACAAAGGGTTACAGTTACATACTTAAGTTACATACTTAATGAGAACATTTCTTGTCAAACTTGTTACCCCCTCCCTCATTTTTCTCCACTTTCTCTTCCCTCCAACTCCCCCTGCTCCAAGTTGTACAGTTCATTTCCAACATATTGTCTTGTGAGTATCACTGTTGCATTGGTTTGCCCTTTGTCCTTTGTTTCACTTTTATTGTTCCCCTTCCCTTCCTTAATTCAGATAAATATATATACAATACTCAGGGTACTAAAATCAAATACAGTGAGAAAAAAGAAAAAAGAAATCACATAATACATTTAAAACAACAACAACAAAAGAAAAACCTCTTGTTTCAATGTCTTAGAGTTCATTCTGCTTAGCATCATCTTATATGGTCACATGCACATAGTTAAATCAACCACTCTGGAAAGCAGTGGGAAGTTTTCCCAAAATACTAAACATAGAGCTCCTCTATGACCCAGAAATCCCATTTCTGGGCATTTAGCCAAATGGCCACAAACAAGGCCATACTAAAGCTACTAGCACAACCATGTTTATTGCATCATTATTTACCATAGCTGAGATATGAAGCCAACTCAGATGTCCCTCAGGAGAAGAATGGATCAAGAAAATGTGATGTAATATATATAGTATTATTATAATATATATATATATATATACATACATACACAGTGGAATTCTATGCTTCCATCAGAAAGAAAGACACCACCCCCTTTGTAAAGAAATGGAAAGACTTGGAAAAAATCATATTAGGTGAAGTAAGCCAGACCCAAAGAAACACGGATCCCATGATTTTCCTTGTTTTATTAATATTCTAAATATAGCTGCTTATTCTGTCCTCAGGAAGAGAGCCATGTCCCTCTTTAAAGTACTTTTAGGTGGGTAGGCAAGAAGCACCCAAGTTAATCTCATTGTTTTACTAACTCAAGTTGGTCAAACAGAATGAAATGATCCCCATTACCTTTGTCATATTTCATTGGCCAGGAGAAAGTCTAAGTCCAAGGAGAGTAGATACTGCATGCATCAAACATGGCAGTGATCTTAGAATTCTGTCTCCCACTACTGAATTGATCAGACATTTCTTTTTGGTATTCTTCTTACCACTTGAACACTTCAGTAGTCTGGATATCGGTATCTCTTCAAAACTCTTATATGAAGCTGGGAAGGTGGCTCAGTGGTAGAGCTCTTGCCTCACATGCATGAGGCCCTGGGTTTGATTCCTCAACACCACATGAGCAGAAAAAGCCAGAAGTGGCACTGTGGCTCAAGTAGTAGGGTGCTAGCCTTGAGCTGAAGAGCTGAGGGACAGCGCCCAGGCCCAGAGTTCAGCCCCCATAACCAACAACAACAACAAAAATCTTATATGTAAATCTAATTCAATGTAATGGCAACAGGAAGGGAGCCTTTGGGAAATAAGATGGTTAGAACAAAGCCTTCAGGAATGGAATTCTTGTCTCTATAATAGAAGCCTAGAAGATTGCTCCCTCCTTCCACTACATGAAGACACATGCACATGAACTATAAAACGCTAAACACCCTCAACAAATACAAAAAAAAAATTCCCTCCCCAAATATCCGATCAGCCAGTGCCTTGACCTTCTGCTTTGACTTTCAGAACTCTTAAGAAAAATTTCCACCAAGTGCAGTTCATACTTATAACCCTCACTGTACCAATTCCTAGTGGCTCAGGGGTGATTTCACAAACTCTCATTAGTATAAAGTGTGATTATAGAATTCTAGTGTGCTTCCCTACATATCATTTTTGCCCTGATGGTTCTTATTTTTTTAAACGACCCCTTCTTTGGAAATCTATTGCCCACTTTAGTTTTTTCCTGCAGAGAGGTGAGAAATATGATAAAGCATTCTTGTTCAACAATGTATATAAAATGTGTGACAATGAGGCAGAGTTTGAAAACCAATGCAGCCTACGATGCTTTGTGGAAAACAAAGGAAAATCAGTAGAGAGTGTTAGCAATGTAAGCAGAAGATTCCATGAGTCAAAAAGATCCTAGAACAACAAATTTGGTTGCCTGTATCCCAAGTCTGGGTTTTATACAGATTTTTTTAATGTTCTTCACCAGTTCTTTATTTCTAGACTATGTTCCAATGATTCAACTAAGATATTAATGAATTTGTGCTCCTAGGGCCAAGGAATTAAACACTGATAAATATGGGAGAGTATTTCTCAATTCAGGAAAATCATAGAAAATAAACAAGATTAGCACATCACTATTCTTTATATGTTTGATGCTTTATCCTCAGAATGGTAGCATTTGTTCTTGGTGAAAGACCTAAAACCTGCCTATGACAGTATTTGCATGAGTAAATTCTGTCTTTTCTTAGGCTTCTTCTTATGTTAAAAATAAAGAGGAAAGATCCCTTAGAAGTCCCTATTATTTTATTAGCTTAAATTATATTACACTTGTATTCCTGTGTAAGTACTATATCTTCATTGACTTAAGCCTATTATACTATTATATAACCTAGTTACTTTCAAGAACTGGCTCTATGCTAAAAGTAATCTCAGATTACCTATTTGCCATTTGGCCTAACATAAGTAGTAGAGAGTTAAGTTTGCTATCAACACTATACCTTACAATATTGCTAAAGTATAAATCTGTCTATGCATACTGAGATATCCAAGTATTTCAGGGTAGTGAATGAAAGTAAGAGAATACGAGATGGCACCTGGAGAACAAGAGTATGAGCACTGGTATTAAAGTGTCCTCTCAATACTCATCTATCTATGTGTCATTCAGAGCCCTCTTCCTCTCTGAGCCTTTCATCTTGGGAGAAATTTACACTGTCATTATCTTGGGTTTTCTTTTAACTTATGAAATGCAGTTTGTTTAGATTTTGTAACCTGACTCACTTTCCCTACATCTGCCCTTCCTTCCAGGGCCAATGCTTCTTCCTTCCAAACTTAAGTAATTATTAGTCAGTTATCTTTTACAGATAAAGGTACAAAAATTTAGATAGGTCAAGTCATTTATATAATGTGACATATCTAGTAAATGCCTATGAAAATATAACCTAGGTTTGACACCCAAACCTCCTCCCAGTCCATACTGTCTGTTTGTACTAGTCTGTGTTCTTCATTTTACCTAATCAGGATTTGTTTTCTGCTTAACTCTCAACTGTATTTCCATACATATATATCATACATTTATACATATATGCCATATATTTATTCTTATATATATATGTACCATATATATGGTTGTAAATATATGGTACATAAATGCATGTACCATATAAATATATGTGCCATATAACCTTGAAATTATAATTAATGAAGACTAACATTGTATTATAATATCAGAGACACGTAATTGATCATTTATGCTTAGATACATCCATTCCAGGAGACTGGTCTTCACCATTTTTCCATGTTTGAGAAACAAGTGGACAATGATTTCTCATTTATTTAAACTAGAAAAAATCTTATTAAATTCTATGTTTTCAATCAATACTTTAGGTTACAGTTATATAGTGTCATAACACTTCATTAAAAAAACAAAGTTCTCAGTTTAATTTTATCTGCACACTCAAATTAAAAGAATCTTTTCAATTATTACTTTGTCATAATGTAAAAATAAGATTATAGGGGGATTAAATCAGAACATTCATGGACTTCAGAAAATTGAACCTAAGAAAAAGCAAACCTAGTACCCAGTTGGAATATTTTAAGTATATTCAATGGATTTACAATTCGTGGTAGTAACAAAAACTCAGTCAAAAAATGTTATGGCTTCTTATATGTGGTCCTTACCTATATTTTATTCCAAACTCTCCCTAAAATGCTACATAAGATAGGAGTTTAGCAAGCCACTAGCATTTATTTTCCCATCACCACTGGCCTAGCTAATCAATCACCTGTGATAGAGTTTGAATTCCCATCAGACTTCCCCTAAAGTGCAAATATATATATATATATATATATATATATTGCAATCATAAAACTCTCTGATATGAAGGTGCTCTTAGTAACCGGAAGGATCAAGAGACTTCTAGATTGGTGCAGAGTAGAGAAAAGCTGGAAAATTGACATGAGTGGTTTGAAGAACAAATTTCATTTGCCACACATCTTGCCAAAGGGTTGATCTTGTTATCTGATAAAGGAGTTTTTAAAATAAACTTTCACCCATTGAACAGTTTCTTTCATTTTAGTCCTATCTTGTCTTCTGTATTTCTCACATAAGAAGTAGCCTCTGATCGATTTGCTTTTCTTAACAGAGGGCATAACCTCCAAGCTATCTGTTCCTGAGACACTGAATGGGATTGTTTATGAAGATCTTTCTTCAGTTACCTCTGTGGTTTGCATTTATATTTCCTCCCTGTCAAGTATAAACTGCTTAACAGGAGGTGCACATATTTTATTCATCTATCTGTCATTTCACACACAATATTAATTGTACATTAAATCTACTAATTGTCTAGAATCTAGGAGTCATGCCTTTTTTTTTTCAAATAGAAGAACTCTCCCTTCCATCCTGAAGTTAAATTTGGCTTGAAGTATTTACAAGGTCTGTAGGAATGGTCACTTAAAATAGTTTTCTCTTTCAGAAAGACTTAAAATAATTTAGCTACTTGCAATGCATAATGCCCAAGTTATCAGAGCTTGATTATAGGGTCTTTGTTTTCCAGTACTTTCAAACCCTTAAAATTTCCTCTTCCTCTCTGAGCAACAAAGGGGTACTGAATGTGTTTGTCTACAAAGTCGGAGGATTTTTTAGCCTTTAGTCTTGGAGCCCTGGTGACTGTTGCCAGGTACATTGCTGTGGAACTGCTAAGGCCCCTCCTGGTCATTCATGTGTTTTTCATCTGGAGAATTAATCTCAACATGACTCTAACCTAAAGCAGCTGTCTTTATTTCAGAAATGTGGGCCCCTAGAGACATAAGGAGATCAATGTCTGCTCTTTAAAGCAATTTGCTTTCGTCTGTAGTGGAATTACTTTCTGCCACATCTTTGTCACAGAAGTGAAACATGTTAGTCGTGTTTCATATCTATCAGTTGGTCCATAGCTTTTAACGCTGGGGAGGGGGAACTTACATAAAATTCAAAACCTTTGTTTCAAATTGAACTTCAGCTGAGCAACAAATATGTTTTAATGTAAGAATGTCCTGTGCAGTATTTAGGACACACTAAAGATTATTCATTTGTGTGGGGGAGGGGAGTGACAGAGAGAGAGATTTTAAGGAATTGGCACACAAGATTTTGGAGACTCATAAGCAGGCTAGACTGGCAGATGTCTTGGGAAGATCCAGAAAAAAGCCACTGCTTGCAATTAAGTTCAAAGACTGCCTTGCTAGGAGAATTCCTTCTTCCAGGAGATCTCAATGTCTGTTAATGCCTTCAACTTACTATACCCACCCAACCACATTATGAAGGCCAATCTGTTTTATTCAAAGTCCATCAGTACAAGTATAAAAGTTACATCTTCAAAGCCATTCCCATGGAAACACTCTGAATAAAGATTGTCTATATCATCTATTTTTATTTCCTAAATTTTTTGTTTCCAAAATCTGGCACAACTGTCGTGAACTGAATATACTTTAAATTTATCCAATAGTTGATCTCTTTCTTTTTTAATAAGAATTTTCTTGTGAAAATACTGTACAGAGGGGTTACAGTTACATGAGCAAGGTAATGAGTACATTTCTCATCAAGCATTGTTGCCTCCTCATTTGTTTTTCCCCTACCATCCATCTCTTCCCTACCACCTCCACAGCTACACTCCCCCCCCACAACTAAATTGTGAAGTTCATTTTTCAACATGGTGTCTTGTACATCTCATTGTTACAATGGATCAATTTGTATCCCTATTTAAACATTTTGGTTTTTTTCCTTCCCCTCCCCAAATTATACTGACATCAAATACAATGGAAACAGGGGTTATACCATGGGGGAGTAACATACAAAGCAATGACAAAATCACATGGTACCTGATATATACATTAACAATAGCAAGAAACAATAGCAAAAAAGAAAAAAGCACTTGTGTCCTTATCTTGGGGTTCATTTCACTTAACTTCATCTTCTCTGGTCATATGTACATAGCTTTTGACCTTTTCTACTTGTCCCAGACATATACTAGCTATTACAAATAAGAGAAACCAAGGGACCTATGTTTCTTTATGCCTGGCTTACTTCACTTAATATAATTTTTTCAAATTCTTTCCATTTCCTAACAAATGGAGCAGTGTCATTCTTTCCGATGGAGGCATAGAATTCTAATATATATATAATATATATACATATTTATATGTATACACACACACACACACACACACATATATATATATATATATATATATACCATATTTTCTTGATTCAATCATCTACTGAGGGGCATCTGGGTTGGTTCCATATCTTAGCTATGGTAAATAATGCTGCAATAAAAATTGTGGTGATGGTAGCTTTGTATGGTCTTGTTTGTGATCATTTGGGTAAATGCCCAAAAGTGGGATTGCTAAGTCATAGGGGAGCTCTATGTAGAGTCTTTTGAGGAACCTCCATACTACTTTCCAAAGTGATTGAACAAGTTTACACTCCCACCAACAATGAAGTAACGTTCCCTTCTGTCACATCCCCTCCAGCATCTGTTGTTATTAGAGTTCTTGATTTTTGCCATTCTAACTGTGGTGAGGTGGTACCTCAATGTTGTTTTGATTTGCATTTCTTTTATGGCTAGAGAAGTTGAGCATTTCTTCTTCTGTCAATTGACCATTCTTGTTTCCTCTTCAGAAAAGTGTCTCTTTAAGACTTTAGCCCACTTATTTATTGGGCAGTTCTTTCATTGAGAATTTGTTGTTAGGAGATTTAATTTTTTGAGTTCCAAGTATATTTTAGATATGAGACCCTTATCCATTGTATCATCAAAGCAGAACTTAGAAAGTGGACAAACCTCCTATGCTCCTGGATTAGAAGGATCAACATTGTGAAAATGGTAATACTTCCAGAGGCTATCTACAAATTCAATGTGATACCTACAATATTCTAACCTCATTCTTCAAGGAAATAGAAGAGGCAATCCAAAAATTCATATGAAACAATAAAAAACCCTGAATAGCAAAAACAATCCTTAACAGAAAGAACAGTGCTGGAGGAATATCAATCCCAAATTTCAAACGCTACTACAAAGCCATAGTAATCAAAACAGCTTGGTACTGGCACAAGAAAGACCTGAAGACCAATGGAATAGAATTGAAAACCCAGAAATGAACCCACAGTCCTAGAGTCATCTAATCTGTGATAAGGGAGCTAAAAAATAGAATGAAAGAAAGACAGCCTCTTCAGTAAATGGTGCTGGCAACATTGATTAATCACCTGTAGACAACTAAAGCTAAATCCTTATGTATCACCCTGCACCAGAATCAACTCCAAATGGATCAAAGACCTCGGAGTCAAAGCAGACACCCTGCAAACATTACAGGATGTTAGGAGAAACCCTAGGTCTCCTTGGCACAGGCTGAAATTTTCTTAGTAGAGACCCAGAAACACAACAAATCAAAGAAAGATTGGACAAATGGGATTGCATGAAGCTGCAGCGCTTCTGCATGGCAAAGGACATAGCTAGCAAGATCAATAGAAAGCCCACAGATTGGGAGAAGATCTTCACTAGCAATAGTTGATCTCTTTGTTATGAAACAAGTCCTACTTACTAATATTTTGCTTTCATTATTCATTACTTTGGGACCCACACTTATTTTTGTAGTAGATTTCTCTGAATATTCTGTGAGGTATCTCTGAAATGAGAGATTTAAATTATTAAAGTCTGTATCTTCCAAGTTCTTCTATATTCTAATCATCCCTACCTTCCTAGATTGGATGATGCCTTCCAGAAGGATATTTCCCATAAAATCAGCAATTTCCAGCTTGTACTTGATCTCTCACTGTTCTATCTGAACTTTCCTATAATATGCTTTGTGGATGGTGCCTTATCTTGCAAGATTTCCCAAATTCCATAAATTTCTAGTGCTTCCTTTAAGACACTATAATACCTCTCTACCTGCAATAATGATTTTTGTCATCCTAAAACTTGCCTAGGAATGCTTTGAATATTATCTGTTGGTTTTTTCCCTGTCTTCTCCCTCTTATATTTATGCCAACTTCCAGAGCTCTTGGTCTAGTGCCTTCATTCTTCAAGCTGTAGTTCCTCAATTGCTGTCATTCAAAATGTTTTATCTATGTTTTTAAAGACCACATTTTCAGTATTTCCCCTGATCCTGGTCCTTTAGGGAATTCATTTTTGGCTGCTCTTTGAAATTCTGTCTCTCAGCTTCACTTAGATTTCCTTAGGCTCTGCATCTTCTGCTTTTCTATTCTCCCATTTAAATTATTTGGATTACTCTCTCTATTTTTTAAAATATCTATTTTTCTAGAGCTTCAAGATCCCACTTTCTACTTCATAGCTAACTAATCTATCCCATGAAATTGATGTTTTTCTTAAGGAAATATCTCTTAAAAGAGAGAGTAAACAGTCAATTTTTTTTATTTTCACCGCTTCTGTACCAAGAATAAAACTGAAGTATGCCTCATTCCGCACCACTTCTGGATATCTGACTCAAATTCAGTTCTTAAAGGCCAAGTGCTCCAAACACAGGCTATTTCCATTCTTAGTCTTTAATATGTTACAATTCTAAGATCTTATTTACTTTTTGAAATGCCATCTAAGGAGAGGGAAGATTCTGTTCATCCTAAGAGCTTGCTACTACTATTCATTTGTTGGTTAATCAAAGTTACCATTCATCCACAATGAGAGCTGTCTGTGTAAGGCCATGGAGAGTTTGCATAATTATGTGATCCAAAACTTAGGAGCCCAAACACTGGCCAGCATATACTAAGGCCAGCAGGAGTAGTACTCTGATGATGAAACAGTTATGTCTGTACCCAAACCACCTGTAGATTAGGGATAAAACTTCCAGAATGGCAGCAAACTCCACAGTCAAACACCTGCATACCCTATCTATTGAAATTAAAACCCCATAGGCACATGGTGTTATTCCATTCAAAATTCCTCCAGGTGTTGAGTCATTAAAATTTATGGTTATTCTTTATGATTATTAGTAAAAAATATGCATTGAAAAGTGTGTCTTAAGTGAATGATTACAATGATCTTTCTAAAAATTAACACATCTAATCTTGTCCTATGGGACCAAAAAATTCTATTCAACTGAAACTTTAGAGAGCAAAATGATAAATCTCTGGTAGGATCCTGAAAGAAGCAAGAGCCCCAAACTCTGCTTACTTTTTAGAATTTGAAATTAGGTAAAACCTTCAACATGTGTATGAAAGAGAAAACATGGCAAAGGGGAAGGAATAGGGGAAATAAGGGAAAGGCTCCTTGTGAAACCTAGAAGTGAACAATTCTTTCTCTTCCAACAAAATTCCTGTGGCACTTGGAACAATCTACAACTCTGGAAGAACTTCTATAGACTCAGTCTGCCATGACAGGACTGCATACCAATATGTGGAATACTGTTCCAGGATAAAAAGTCAACCAACAGGTAAAACTTGCAAATAGAAGCTCCATAAATTCATGAACTTGTCTATTTTAGATTAAATGAATTTTCAGGCTTCAATAGTCTCTTATGCTATGTCAGTCTCTCTAGAACTTGACAAAAGTTGACACCATACCAAAATGCATGATCCAAAATATCTGCTGAATCCTATCCCAACAGACTCTGTCTAAAGCTATGATTAATCAAATAAATTAGAAATCTTACTATTTCTGCTTCCCAAGAGCATGAGGAAGCAGAACATTTTAAGCCCCTTTTTTTCTTCAACCAGACTCATGTACTTTTGTTCAACCATATTTCATGACGTAACAGAGAGGCATTTTTTTCCTTTTTCTTCATCTTTAAAGGAGAATTATCGTCCATTGTTCTGATATTACTGAGCCATCCTGAAATAATAGGCAGCCCTATGATTGCTTTAAATCTCAAAACACAGCCTTGATTTTGTAATGAGACTACCTCCGTTCAAAAACACTGTCCCAAAATTCAGATGTAAGACTTTCCTTCCTTCAGTCATCCCATCTGTAACTGTCTTGGCAAGAAGGTGGAGTCAGTCTTTTCATTGTGCCCCTTCAATCTGAACCCTCAGATTGCAGAATGAGCTGGAGAATCTTTAAGGTGTGGAAGAAGCTCTTCTTGGATGGAGAACTTTATTCTCTATGAGAGTTGTTTCTAGGTTATTACTGTAAGCTATTTAGCATGGGCCAATCCCTCGTGTTCTATGATTTCAATGGCAGGAATAGATTTCAAGCTCTCTGAGGGGCATTCCTCATGGACATTCCTCTTCAGGCTTAAAGGGAGATATAGTAGGCTTCTAAATTCCACACCTGGATGGGAAAGATACTCATGTTAGTTTTGAATGTAAACATTCCAATGCACATAGATATCTGCAGTTGAACTACACTTCTCTAATTATTGTGTGTGACTCTGCCAAGTTGTTTAATGTCTCTGTGCTTTAGTTTTCTCATTGTAAACGTGGTATCTATTACATGGTTATGAAGCCGTTAGAATAATTTCTGGCACACGGTAAATGTAATTCTTTGAATTGTTATTTCTTTGTAAACTCTACACACATTTAACTGGTTTTGGAAAAACTCATCCATCACTTCTTATTGCCTTATTTGAAATTTGCATTGGGACAACCTCTTATAGTTATAAGTACTTCTCATTCCTCTCTGTCTAGCAGAAACCTACATCAAGTTGGACCCATTATGTCCCTCCTAAGCAGCATGGGACAGAAACTAAAGTAACTGCAAAAAGCTGTGAGAAACATCCACTTATTGTTGAGTTGAATTCTTAACTTCCTAGAATAATAGTGCAAGCCTGGGGATAGCTTAGAACTTAGTAACACACCAAACTCCTTCACTCCAGCCAATGGCAGATAAAAACAAAAGAAGAAGAGTATTACAGGGTTCTGACAAATTCTAATAACTTCTGTGCTAGGAGTACATAATTATTCCTTTTCAAGTGTCAATATGAAGGTGAATCAGCCCTAGTGATCTGAAATCACTAAGCCATCCATTGCAAGTTTGCTTTCTGAGTAGAGAGGTTTGACCAGACCAAGACTGGAGTCATGCTGTTCTGTGTATTAAAGTCATTCCCCCAAAGAAATTTTTACATGTGACATAATCACCCAGAGGTAGATGCTCACTGTATCTTCAAGCCCAGGACCAACTCCATGTCTTCTTGTGGCTTCCTCTCTGCTGTTCTCTGACATCCTTGACTGTTGATCTGCAAAATCACAAGTGGTCTCTGTTAGGCTCAAGATGGTTTTTAACTGTGCTATGAAAAAAATGGTACTTGGTTTAAAATAATGGATGCAAGTAAATACCAAGTTTTAAGAACCCTCCTTCCTGTTTATTTTTTTAATTTATACTTTTTATTTATTGTAAATAAAAGGTGATGAACACGGGGGTTACATTTACAAAAGTAAAGTAATAAGTACATTCCTTTCGAAACAGTACTTAAAAAGAAACCTCCTTTCTAAATTTTCAAATCACACACTACAAATAAAAACCTAAGAAATGCATTTCAAATATTCCAGGCCCACTGGAGTAAATATTGCAAAAAAATCCCACCCAGTGTAGGATATTGTCATAATAATTTTGCTTTTCTAAACTTCTAGCTGTGAAAACAAGGCCTGTGGCTCTTCTGCCTCAGTGCTTGGTATGTGTAGATACATATGTAGAAACATGGTACTTATTCACCAAATGAATTAACTAATGAATAGCAGAGACATCTTCATTAAATACATACATATATATATATATATATATATATATCTTATCTACCATACTAAATGAAAAGTCATTAAGTTTGTATCATTTTGAAGCCAGCTACATATTTGTGAATTCATGTTCTTTGGCAATAGACTTATTAACAGCAATACACTGATTATGTAAGACTACTAGAATGTGTGTTTTTTCTAATTAAAGGTCTTAAAATCTAGAAATGCATTCCTTCTTATTTGGAAAATTCTCTATTGAATTAAATATTATTGAATAATATTTGAATTATTGAATAAATATTATTGAATATATTGAATATTATTGAATTAAATTGAAGCATTTAACCAGAGCATGCAAATTTACAAATGGGTCATTTATTTTCAAATTAGTATATAGAGTATGTTTGGACTCGATGATTTCAAAAATGGAACCTGCAGCATTTGTAGAGGACAAAGGAGCAAGTCCACTGTGCTCTTTCGTTTGCATAGATACTGTGTCAACATGGTATAAACCACAGAAAGCCTCTGTATTCACAATTTTTAAATTATGTTTATAAGTTGTATAATGGATGTCCAAAACATAAGCATTGTGTTTTATTCTGTGCACATTTAGACATCCCATAGTCAAGACATTGTCAAATGCTTTTTTATTTATTTTAAAAACAAACAAATATATATATATATATGTATATATATTGATTTTTTTCAGCATTTGGCTGAGTGTCCAAAGAGTGAATAATGTCACCTTTCTGCTTCTGGGTCACCACACATCATGTTTAATCAAGAACATAGCTTTGCTTATAACACTTGACATGTCACATGCCCATCAATTTCCTGTCAAGCAAGAGAGAACACATTATAAAGTGCACCCGTGCTTATTGCTCTCCTTGGGAGTCGAACATTACAGATGACAGTAAACATGACAAGTTTTGTGATCAGCCACATTTTTGTTGGCATGGTGTTATTAATAATAGTTTGGCTAGACATTATTTCCAGGAATAATCCATGGCAGAATAATCTTTCCTGCCTTGTTGGCCACAAAATTATTTTTAAGGTTTTTGTAAGGCTTTTACATTTTCAGATTTTTTTTCCTTCTGCCTTTGGCCAGACTCTCAGCTAAACTTACTAATCAGAAAAGGAAAGAATTCCATTGAAGGCTAGCTTTTCAATTCTTGACACAAACCTCTTTTGTAGCTTCTAAGAAACATAATATGTAATGATGGCTACAATGAGGAAGAAAGATAGAGATGTGAACTTAAAGTATAAGTAGAAAGGATTGTAAAGTAAGTGGGGATTGGATATCATACTTGGGAGCCATAATGACTTCTGTGTTTTTGTTTTTGTTTTAAATCAATAGCAATCTGGATGAGGTGAGCACTTTTACAACAAACCATTATCTGGATGTGTTTTCCTCCCCAGAGGATCAATTGTAGTGTTTATCATATAGAAATAGAATATTTCTAGTATTATGAATTATCCACACCATCAATAAGCAAAGTTCATGAAGAGACTTGTTCCCCAGCTCACTGATACACCTTCCTAGAGTTCAAATTTTAATTGCTAATACATACATTTAGTTATTAGCATCTTTCAAGTATCTTAAAATAAACACAAAATATTTTTGTGAATTTTACCCCTAAACATATTTTGTATTTACCTGATTTTCTTTTTGTCAATCATGGGTCTTGAACTCCTGGACTGGGTGTTGTCCCTCAGATCTTCAGCTCAAGGCGAGCACTCTACCACTTGAGCCATAGCACCACTTCCCATTTTCTTAGCGGTTTATTGGAGATAATAGTCTCAACAGACTTTCTTGCCAAGACTGGGTTTGAATCTCAATCCTCAGATCTCAGCCTCCTGAGTAGCTAGAACTACAAGCGTGAGCCACCGGCTCTAATTTTACCATAAAAATGTTTTTCAGTAAAATAGTTTGTTTCAAGATATGTATATATTCGTTTATATAAACATAAAGAGGCACATGGGCATGGTGCCTTTGTGTTTCTCTCCTAAGAGTATCCTATTTTGGTCTCATTGTGTGTGAATATCTCATTTTTTATAATTTTTTAAAGATTTTATTTCGTGATGATTCTGTCTGCTTTTCATTATGTATGTGCATACATGTGAATGTCTTTCCAAAGTGTGCTGGGGAGGGTACAGAACTTGATGGGGAAAAGGTGAAAAAGTGCAGCTGTGAAGCTCACTGGACACTGGTGAAAATGAACTGCACAACTTGAAGGTGGAGATGGAAGGGAGGGACTGGGAGAGCATGAAGGAACAGAAGCTACAGTATGAAAGGAAATGTACTCATTGCCTGACTCATTTAATTGCAATCCCTCTTATTTCACCTCTATAATAACAATAAATTAATTATAAAAAGTCTTTCAAAAATAAATCTTTCCTGACAACATCTTTTAAAATTATATGAAATTAAAACTCAGTTGCATTCATGAATAGTCTCATGTTTCTTTTACATTGTATTCTATACTTTTATATATTATTTACATTGTATTCTGTACTTTTATATTGTAATGACAAAGCTTTTATTTTGGATCAATTTTTAGATTTTGGGAAACATATATTCTAAGACAGCAAAATTTCATCTCCTCTAATATTTTTATTCAATTGTTGCAAGTTGGGAAATGAAAGTGAAGTTCATATCACCTAACATCAACTTATCTGACCATTTTTGTTTGTCTCAGATATATACTAGTTATTGTAAATAAGGGAAACCATGGGACCTATGTTTCTTTGGGCCTGGCTTACTTCACTTAATATAATTTTTTCCATGTCTTTACATTTCCTAACAAATGGGGCAATGTCATTCTTTCTGATGGATAGTTGATGTTGTGTGAAATGAACCCTAAGATAAGGACTCAAATGTTTTTTCTTTCTTGCTATTGTTTCTCACATATTTATAAGATGATTTCTTTGTTGCTTTGTATGTCTCTCCCCTATGGTATAATGCCTGTTTTCATTATATTTGATGTTGTTATAATTTGTGGAGGGGAAGAGAAACAACCAATTATTTAAATAGGGATACAGGTAGACCCATTGCAACAATGAGATGTACAAAACCTTATGTTGAAAGACGAACTTTACAACTTTGGCATGGCGGGAGGGTGAAAGGGGAGGGGGGAAAGATGGGAAGGGATGAAAAGGGGAAACAAAGGAGGAGGCAACAATGCTTGATAAGAAATGTACTCATTACCTTGCTCATGTAATTGTAACCCCTCTGTACAGTATTTTTTTTTTGGGGGGGGGTCTGGTCGTGGGGCCTGAACTCTGGGTCTGGACACTGTCCCTCAGCTCTTCAGCTCAAGGCTAGCGCTCTAGCACAAGAGCCACAGCGCCACTTCCGGCTTTTTTCTTTTTGCTCATGTGGTGCTGAGGAATCGAACCCAGGGCCTTATGCATTCAAGGCAAGCGCTCTACCACTGCACCACCTTCCCAGCCCCTGTACGGTATTTTCACAATAAAAAAAATCATGAAAAAAAAAAGTGAAGTTCATTTTGTCTTAGACCCATATCACCTAGTTAGTTTCTCCAAGGGCAGCATAAATTGAGAACACTTTAAGATTTGTCGCTAGTTTCATATCCAAGCATCTATTCTATGATTAAACTCAAACTGCTGATCTAAGTTTTTCAACAGATTATAACTGTTGCTTCAGATTAACTTCCATAAATATGTCCGTGTGGAGGTAGCATGTAAATAATGTACCTATATCAATGTCCCTATATTTCATTTTGAGCTTTTCCCTTGAACATAAAAATACTTCATAACAGGAATATCAACATTGGAATTGGTGCTGTGGATCAAAGTGGTAGAACACTGGCCTTGAACAAAAGAGCTATCAGGTCAGTGCCCAGGGCCCAAGTTCAAGACCCATGACTGACAAAATAAGAATATCAACATAAAATTACAACTAGAATGATTGGTGATAATGATGATAATGAAGGTAGATAGATGATAAATAATAAAGATAAATAATCACACATTTAACTTAATCACTATTTTTATATAAACAATTTCTTTTTGAGACTTGAAAAAGGATTTGGTAAATATTCTCTGTAGAATGTTGTAGGTAACAAAATACATAAATTAACATTTTATATACCTTTAAGAATATTGCATCACAATGTTCTCCTTTTTAATAAACAGGCAAATTTAAAATCTATACTTTTCACTCATTGTTGCTCTTCCAGGAATTAAATAGATGCATTCAGTACTGACTTACAATAAGCACAGTATTCTTGTAAAATGTTTTATTGTTGTTTCTTTTATTGTTATATTTTTGCTAGTTTATTTCTATTTTTTAAATATATTACTTCCTTTGTTTCTTCAGTTTTTTCTAAGAAGTTAGGAAGAGAAAATATAACAGTGTCAAAATAAAGTATTTCAGTACATTTTACTTTCATGTCAATGAGAAGTTACTCAGAATTTAGTACATTCTGTTCTTAACTACTTTATGTAGATTGAATTTTTTTCTGATTTTTTTGAGGAAAAAAAATAAATCCACATGAAAAGCTAAACATTTTCACAATAAAAAAATCTTTTTTCCAAGACGAAATTATCTATAATAGCTAAGATTTTATTTACATTTTAAAATCTAGAAAACTTTTGTGTCACTTATATTCTTTAATTCTTCTTTTTAGTATATGTTTTGGTTGTAAAGATACTGTATAGAGGGGTTACAGTTATGTGAGTAAAGTAATGAGTACATTTCCTATCAAGCATTGTTACCTCCTCCTTTGTTTTTCCCAAACCATCCCTTCCCTCCCCACCTCCCCAACTCCTCCCACCCCACCCAAAGTTGTAAAGTTCATTTCAACATAGTGTCTTCTACATCTCATTGTTACAATGTGTCAACCTATATCCTTATTTCAGCATTTTGTTATTTCCCTTCCCCTACCCAAATTAGAAAAAATGTATAAACAAGATGCAGGGAACCAGAATAAAATATAGTGAAAACAAGGTTAAAAGCTATGTATATATGACCATATAAGATGATGCAAAGCGAAATGAACCCCAAGATAGGTACACAAGAGGTTTTATCTTCCTTGCTGTTGCTTTTAATGTAATTATAATGTACTATGTGATTTTTTTCTGTTTCTTTTGTATGTTCTTTTTTTTAAAAAATGTAGTCTCTCTATTTACTTCAAACTGGCCTGGCACTTGTGATGCTCCTGAATGCTAGAATTACAAACACACCCTTCCAGTCAAGAAGTTTTAAAAACAAACATGCAGTAAAGGCAAAAGAGAGAGGATAAAATATTCTGGGAAGCAGATGAAAGCTACCTTATAAATTACAGAATTGCTAAACTGACTAAATTACCGTCATATTTTGTTCTGCACAGCTTTTCAATTTCTGTGTGTTTCCATTTTCTCATCTACACAAAGTGAATTACGTCACTATTTCTCTGAATCTTTCTCATAGTTCTCCATAGGGGTCTTGAATAGTTGTACACAATATCACACTATGGGCCTTGGAAATGTTTAAGTGATTTTTATCTTATAAAAGTTAAATTTTTAACAAAGTTAGTTTTTAATGCTTTTGAAAAAGTTAGCATACAAAGTTAAATGCTATGTTCATAAATCTGATATATTTAACTAATCATGTTTGAGAATTATTATTTTTTTTTTTTGGTCCGGTCGTGGGGCCTGAACTCTGGGCCTGGGCGCTGTCCCTCAGCTCTTCAGCTCAAGGCTAGTGCTCTACCACTTGAGCCACAGCGCCACTTCCGGCTTTTTTCTTTTTTCTTTTTGCTTATGTGGTGCTGAGGAATCGAACCCAGGGCCTCAGGCATGCAAGGCAAGCGCTCTACCACTGAGCCAACTTCCCAGCCCCTGAGAATTATTTTTAAATAAGTTTTTTATTGTGAAAAACCATACAGAGGGGTTACAATTACATGAGCAAGGTAATGAGTACATTTCTTATCAAGTATTGTTGCCTCCTCCTTTGTTTCTCCCCTACATCCCTGCCCTCCCACCTCCACGACTACATTCCATCCCCCCTCCTCCCCCTGCACCCCCCTCCCCGCCAAAGTTGTAAAGTTCGATTTTCGAAATAGTGTTGTACTCTTGAACATCTCATTGTTGCAATGGGTCCACCTGTATCCCTATTTAAACAATGATTTTTCCCTTCCTCTCCCCAAATTGTATCAACATCAAATACAGTGAAAACAGGGGTTATACCATGGGGGAGGGACGTACAAAGCAATCAAAAATCACCTTATACATAAGTTAGAAACAATGGCAAGAAAGAAAAAACCACTTGAGTCCTATGTTGGGGTTCTTTCGCCTAACATCACCTTATCTGACCTTTTCTGCTTGTCTCAGACTTATCTGCAGGCTTTGTTACAGTTAGAATTTTCATTTTCTTTATTAAATATAATATCCTTTTTATTTTTGAAATCTAAAGGCTTAATAACAAACAAAAGTCCCTAAACACTCAAGCCTTGCTTGAATGTATAATCAGTTAGCTATCTATACATAAATGTAGTAAATTTTAGATTCCCTTGAGTATTACAGTACAATGAAATTTTCTTACATGGTTCAGCTGAAAATCACAATATGGGGACTCATTGCTCAGTTCATTTAACACCCCAGCTGTAAGTATGCCAAATTCTTCAGAATGTTAGAAGGATTTGAAATACTTTATAACTGGTTTTTGCGTGTCAAATTTTGAATTATTTGTGGAAACAAAGTAGCTTTCTTCATTAAATCAGTTTTTAACTTGTCAACTTTTCAGAATCAAAAAGACACTCTTACCCACTGCTTAGTTGACCTTACCCATTGTAATCACAAACAGCTCCCAAACTTTAGTGTTTGCAATATGAAAGGTCCATTTTTCATGACAATTATAGATTGTCTTCAATTTGGCCAGAGCTCTGTGCCACTGCAGCTCTTTGTTCCATAATCTAGAAAAGAATGGAACGCATGGCTAGATTCCACAGAGGAAACAGAGTACAACTGTAGACATACAGCCCAGCTCTGAGGCTTCTCTTTGGCTTGTGCTTCATTAGGCACATGAGTCACTTGGCTTAGCAAACTCTACTGGGACAGAATAGAACAATCCCACCCAGAGGGAGGAGAAGGCTATTATAGAGAACTCCAAATATTTTATACAATACTGCAATTTGTACTCTGCCCTCAGTCCAAAGGAAAAAGAAAATAACTCTGGGTACAGTGGTTCATGCCTACAATCTCAGATACTTTGGAGGCAAACATTGTTGAGGATCACCCCAATGTGTGTAAATATTAGTGAAATCACATCTCAACAAATCAACCTGGACATTGTGGCTTAGATCTGTAGTCCCAGCTACTCAAGAAATATCTATAGAAAGATCCCAGTCTGAGGCAAGCTCTGGGGAAAAATATGAAATACCCCCCCAAATCACTAAAGCAAAGAAGTCTGGAGGCTTGGCTGAAGTGGTAGAACATACCTTGTGCCTACCAAGCCCAGGGATCTGAGTTTAGATTGCAGTACCACCTAAAACAAACAAACTCAGTCATACCACAGCTTAATTTCTGCCTTGAATTTGCAGTCTAATGTTCAGTCTGAAACCCTCTTCTTCCAGTCATGTTTTGCTACATGATGGGATGTTAAGTTCTTTTGAATCAGTTCTACAGTCGAGCTAAAATGAGAGGCTTAAAATGAGAAAACATAAATGACAGTGTCTATACATTATGAGCATATGTAAGTAGGACTGCACTGTTTCTTGTTCTCTTGTCTCTGGCTTCATCCTTTCAAGTTCCATTTTATTTTTAGAGTTGTATGAGTTTACTTTGGGAGCAAACATGAAAAGCAAAATAGCTTATTTGAACATGGGTAAGAATTTTACTGTCTTGTCCCCAAAATATTTCAGTTATAGCTGTTATATATTGGACTTTTCTTTATCAAGATGGGTCAATACTAGAGTTTGAACTCAGACCCCCTGTTTCCTTAGCTTGAATTCTCTACCACTTGAACCATATTCATGCTTTGCTTTTTGCTGGTTATTTTGGAAAAGGGGTCTCATGGACTTTTCTATCTAGACTGGCTTGAAATCACAATTCTCCAGATTGCAAGCTCTTCAGTAGGTAGAATTGCACACATGAGACATATCGATTCTACTTTTAAAAGACTAGAACATGCTATTTCCTAATATTAACTAATTATTAACAATTAGCAGCCTACAAGTCATTTTCACCTACAGTTTCAAGCAATATTTCATTTACCCTTTAACTGATTCTTTTCCACTAATTTTTCTTAAAGATGCAAGATGAATCTAACTAGTCAGATTTTTGAAGTGTTTGAAAGTCAAGCAGAAGAATTTATATTTAATGATGTAGGAAATAGGAAATAATTGAGTTTTTCTGAGGCAGGAAATAGGAAAATAGCATGATGCCATTATTACAGTTTGGTAGTGTATGGAATTGCATATCAAACCATTGTGAATTGGAATCCTGTTACTGCCAGTATGGTCTTATATTCCTACTTGTACCGATGAAAACCACAATGCCTCTTTCATAGGGTTCTCACTCATCCATTCATTAAATACTAACGTTGTGATTTGTAGTAGATGCTAGCACATGAAAGACTCAGATCTAAACCTCATTACACTTACAGTCTAATGCTAACTTCAGAATATTGTAAAGGTAACTTAATTATGAACAGCTTTGATAATGGCCCAGAAAAGAAGGAACCAGTGTTAGAGAATTGTAGTATGTGTCTTTAAGTTGGTTAATTAAAGGATTGAGGGTCTAAAACAGTGACAATTAATGAAGAATACTGAAGAATATTAGTTAGTTCTCTTTTTCCTCACTCTTGCTTCTCCTTCAGACCTAGTCAAAAGCGTATGGCAAAAAAATAATGTTTTAGAAAGCAATCTCTAGATTATATTAGTCTTGGAGGTAGTCATAGAGATTATTGCAACAGACTATTGCTTTAGAACTGACCAACTGCAATAAAGACCCAGACAGACCAAGGTGAGAAGCTGGTGAAATTTAGTTAAATGGTCAATTTGTGACTCTGCTGTGTCCTTAACTGTCCATTTCATTCTCTGTTAGACCACTCAATTATATGAGGTAGAATAAGAGGGTACTGATGCTATAAAAATATCTTTGAGGAAAAGAGTTTTTTCTCATTATTAGGCCAATGAGTTGAGAGATCAGTAAGTGTTCTGGGAAGTTAGTTTCTCCAGTCTCTCTTCTTGTCTGTCATACCTGGCAGGAGATGTAGCAGTAGCTGAAACAGGAAGAAGTGAAGAAGTGTGAAAGGATCTTGCTCTCCATCATCACCTGCCAAGCCCTTCTCTCCATATATATAATATTGAAAATTAAACAAAAATCATTCTGGCTAGAATTGCATTTTCAAGCTAAGTATTTTCATCCTCACAGCTCATTTTTCACTTCTTAGTTTTTGGCAGAGATAATATGAACTTTCTAGTATCTCTTGGAAATTTCAAAGTCAATCCCTATGAGAATCTATATTACCTATTCTTAGGCTACCCTCCTTCATAATCATTAGATTTAGATATATTGAATATAATTTTAATTTCTTGAAATATACCCCATACCTTTTAAATGATGTTTCCCTCACAGCATTTTTTGAATGTTTGTATTATCTTTAAGTAGTTGTACAAAGGAGTTACCATTCACCAAGGCAGTTTAAGAATATGGTGGATCTTGATAAATGTTGCCCCATTCAGTATTCTCATCCACCCCTCCCAACCTACAACTTCCTTCACTGTTCTTAAATATATATATATATATATATATATATATATATAATGTTTCTCTGAGTCTGGCTTACTTCACTTAACATAATATTTTCCAGGTTTTTCCATTTCCTTATGAGGGTTACAATATTATTCTTTCTGATTGATCCATTTGTCTGCATCTTGACTGATTCCCAATCTTGGCTATGGTAAATAATGCTGCAGGAAACATGGTTGTGCTGCTAGCTTTAGTGTCTTTCTTTGTGCTTTATTGGAAAATGCTCAGCAGTGAAATTGCTGGGTTATTGGGTAGTTCTATGTTTATTGTTTTTAGGAACCTCCATACTATTTTCCAAAGTGACTAAGTAAGCTAACATTCCCACCAAGAGTATAGTAGAGCTTCCTTTTAGCCACATCTACAGCAGGTATTTTAATTGTATTGTGATACATATATATATATATATATATAATTGTGTGATATATAATTGTGTGATAATTTTATATATATAATTCACTCCACCTGAGATTAGGTGGATTCTGTGTGTTGTTTGGATTTGCATTTCCTTTAGGGCCAGAGATGTTGAATATTTCTTTATGTGTCTATCAGTCATTCTTATTACTTCTGGAAAGCCTCTCTTCAAGACATCAGCTGATTTATTAATTGGGTTGTTGTTCCTTTGAGAGTTTACTTTTGAGGATTTAATTTTTTATATCTCTTAAGTATATTTTGGATAATTGGCCTTTCCTGATGTATAGGTGGTTAAAAGAAATCTTCTCCGATTCTGTGGGCTTTCTGTTTAGCTTGTTAGCCATGTCCTTTGCCATGAAGAAACTTTTAAGTTTTATGCAATTCCATTTATCCAATCTTTCTTCAATTTCTTGTGATTCTGCATTTTTACTTAGACAGTTTCAACCTATGCATAGAAGTGATAGTGGTTTTTTTACCCCTTCTTGTAATATTTTCATGGTTTCTGGACTTACATTGAGGTCTTTGAATTGATTCTGGTGCAAGGTGATATTTAAGGGCCTAGTTTTCTGCATGCTCTCACAATATATTTATATATATAGCCCTTCATTTCCCCTCTCTGTGCTTCTGTGCTATGTTTACGTTGTCTTCTCTGATCAATTTATTTGAAAAAAGTAACAGTTGTCTATTACTTCAGTAATGTTGTGCAGCAACAAAAAAATTTGATATTATGAAAAAATAAAATTTTATTTAGCTGGACTTTCTGTGCATAGTTGTGAATGTGCTGTCCTAGGCTAGCTTTTCTTGATGACTCTGCTGAACTCATGCCTGAGTTCGTAAGATGGAAGTCAACTAATCTGAGGCACCCCAGCTGGTAGAACTTTGCCCTGTAGTTCTCTTACAATAGTCTAACCTAGACATGTTCAGCCTCCTTCCATATGGTAGGCTCGGAATAGAAACACACAAATCCATTTAAGGCATAGATTCAGAACTTGTCATTCCTTACTTTCACCCCTTCTCTTAGCCAAAGCAAGTCATGGAACCAAACCAGCATGCTTAGTATACTTTTCCTGTCGAAATATGGAATCAGAGAGTAAATGTTGATGAAAACAGTACTTCTCCTGCTATTTTTGTTTAGAACACACTTCCCATCAAAGAAATTTCATTTTCTGGTATCACTTGTTTTTAATCCTTTATAATTTGTCTTGCTCATGAAACCTTTTCAGTAGCCAAGAAAGAGTAGACCATGCCAAAGCAATAGATTAAACACCAATTGAACCCCAAATAAAAGTTCGAGTTTCTCCTTCGTGTCACAGCTCACTGCAGACTGAGGGCCTATCCTCCACTTTAAAGTGTGTCAGCTGGATCTTTTCAGCTTGCAGAGTGGGAAGACAGTCTGATTGAATGGGATGATTTCTTCTAGAGCCAGGCCTAGTAATCATTTTTACTATTTTCACCGACCATATTCACATTGTGTGCCAGAGCCCACTTACACAAGGATCTAGAATACCTTAGACTCATACGAGGAAGTTTGTTTTTTCCTCTAGTGTCTGAAAGCTGTTTATCTTTTATATCTTGACATGAACTGCTTTTAAATTCAAATGACCAATAGTGCTTGCTGCAAATACATCCTTTGCTCTGCCCAAGATTTCACAAGTCCAGTGTTGAGTAAAGGATCACATGTTTTCTGGAAAACTCTGCACACTGATTTTATAAATGGTACATGTATGAAATATGAGGACAAATACTACTAAATTTCCTGAACAAACTGGTAACCTTCAAATGCAGTCATTTCTTATTTGCTTAGGATAAACAGAATAATTTTTCTACCAAAATTAAACTGATTATGGCTATTTCAAATTTCTTTTAAGCCTGTAGTTCAGTGCAAATCTTTCTACCATAATTCTTATCTGTGATGGTGGTTCTAAATTTCTTTTATATGCATTGCCTGTACTTCATTAGCTCCTAGAACACTACTGGTATCAACTAGTCAATGATTATTAATAATCATATTGCAAAACACAAATAGAACATGAACCACGTATTGAATCAAAATTCTTTTGCCAATTCTGTGTCTATTTTGACATTTTAATTCCCCTCAATTTTTCATTTGTACATTGTTTGGAAAGGTGTTTTGAAATTTTTGGGATTATTAAGTATGCCCACTATACCTTCTGGTTTTGAAAGGTTAATTTTAATGAATGTTTAAACATCTGTATGAAGAAATCATATTAACAGCTAATTGAAACGTATAGCTGGAAGTTGTAGTGTTTGACATCCAGAGCTGGCCTATTTACTGTGCAGTCACAGCTCAAGTGCCGAGGCAACATGTGTTAAATATTTCAGCATCAACAGAGTCATTCACACTGATTCGAAGCGTAACTGAACAAGGTCCTTGCCCCTGGGAAATCATGTTTTAAGTAGGAACTTACACCCGAAGGACTTCTAACATGCACTTTCTACTTCTGAGTAGTTTGTCAAAGAAGCAGATCAAACTGAAGGCAAATGCAGTTTGGGCCATGAAACAATATAGAAAATTGCAAAATGTCAGTGCCACAGTGAGGAGCACATGCTCAAGGGAATTAGCATGTGAAGTCACATTTGCATAGGATTAACAAGAGATTTTATTTCTGGAAGGTTGACTAAAAAAACTGGAAACCAGAAATGTCACAGAAAAGGAGTTATAGGTTATAGCCCAAAGTAAGGAATATTTTAAAAGGTTTTCAAACAATGCATCCATATATAAGCTTTCTGTGTAAGTCTTTTAAAATAGATTTTCACCTGGAGGCTTGGGCACTTAGCCAAATATACCCTTGACCTACTGGGACAGAGATAGCTAACTTTTATGAAAAAAAATACTTAATATATAATGTTTTAGTACATCCTGCTTGATTTAGAGGAAAAGAACCATTAAAGCTGTCTTCCTAGACTCTAACATAACCCAGAAGGTATTTTCTGCTACCTTTTTTTAAACTTCAGTATTACTCACTCTGATTAATTATACTATCTATGGCAAGGCCCAATCCCATGATTTCCAAGAGACAAAAGCAAATCTACTCACCTTTGAAATGGTACATAATACAAACATCTATAGTTTAAATTCAGACACATGATGCTTTCTTGTATATTAAATGGTAAATTGACTTGAAAGTAGAGAAGCAATATTTATTTTGTTAATGACAAGAGTATAAAAATTAAGAATGTAAGAATTTATTTAAGTATATTGCTTTCATGAGTACGGCAATCATGTAAATCATATATTTAGGCTTATAATCTTACAGTAAAAATAGTAATATCAAAAGTGAACATTTTTAGAGCAAGTGCTTATTTTTCAATAAATTGGTTTACTTTATTTTATTTTTATATTAATAAGTTTTTTGTGAAAATACTGTACAGAGGGGTTACAATTACATGAGCAAGGTAATGAATACATTTCTTTTTTTTTTTTTTTGTCAGTCGTGGGGCTTGAACTCTGGGCCTGGGCGCTGTCCCTTAGCTCTTCAGCTCAAGGCAAGTGCTCTACCACTTGAGCTACAGCGCCACTTCGGTTTTCTGGTGGTTTATTGGAGATAGGAGTCTCACGGTCTCTCCTGCCCGGGCTGGCTTTGAACCGCGATCCTCAGATCTCAGCCTCCTGAGTAGCTAGGATTACAGGCTTGAGCCACCAGGGCCCGGCATGAATACATTTCTTATCAAACATTGTTGCCTCCTCCTTTGTTTTTCCCTTACCATCCCTTCCCTCCCATCTCCACAACTACACTCCCCTGCTCCACGCTGAAGTTGTAAAGTTGGGTTTTCTACATAGCATCTTGTACATCTCATTGTTGCAATGGGCCCACCTGTATCCCTATTTAAACAATTTGTTTTTCCCTTCCCCTCCCCAAATTGTACCAACATCAAATACAGTAAAAACAGGGATTATAACATGGAGGAGAGACATACAAAGCAACAAAAAATCACCTTATAAATATGTTAGAAATGAAAGAAAAACCACTTGAGTCCTTATCTTTGGGTACATTTTGCTTAACATCATCTTATCTGACCTTTTCTGCTTGTCTCAGACATATACTAGTTATTGCAAATAAGGGAAACCATGGGACCTATGTTTCCTTGGGCCTGGCTTACTTCACTTAATATATATAACTTGTCCAAATTCTTTCCATTTCCTAATAAATGGGCAATGTCATTCTTTCTGATGGAGGCATAGAATTCCAGTGTGTATATATACCACATTTTCTTGATCCATTCATCTACTGAGGGGTATCTGGGTTGGGTCCATATCTTAGCTATGGTAAATAATGCTGCAATAAACATAGTTGTGCTGGTAGATTTTGTGTGGTCTTGTTTGTAATCATTTGGGTAAATGCCCAAAAGTGAGATTGCTGGGTCATAGGGGAGCTCTATGTGTAATATGTTGGGGAACCTCTGTACTATTTAACAAAGTGGTTGAACAAAAAAAAAATAGAATGACCAGGCCCAGAGTTCAAGCCCCACAACCGACAAAAAAGAAGAAAGAATAAAAATAAATAGAATGGAAGAAAGACAGCCTCTTCAGTAAATGGTGCTGGCAAAATTGGTTGATCACTTGTAGAAAACTAAAGCTAGATCCTTATATATCACCCTGCACCAGAATCAACTCTAAACGGATCAAAGACCTCGAAGTCAAAGCAGGCACCCTGAAAACATACAGGGTAGAATAGGAGAAACCCTAGGTCTCCTTGGCACAAGCCAAAATTTTCTTAATAAAGACCCAGAAACACAATAAATCAAAGAAAGGTTGGACAAATGGAATTGCATGAAATTGCAGAGCTTCTGCATGGCAAAGGACAAAGCTAGCAAGATCAATAGAAAACCCACAGATCGGGAGAAGATCTTCACTAGCCATACAACGGACAAGGGTCTCATATCTAAAATATACCTGGAACTCAAAAAATTAAATCTCCCAACAACAAATCCTCAAAGAAACAACTGCTCAATAAATAAGTGGGCTAAAGACGTGAGGAGAAACTTCTCTGAAGAGGAAAGAAGGATGGCCAATAGACACATGAAGAAATGCTCGATCTCTCTAGCCATAAAAGAAATGCAAATCAAAACAACACTGATATATTACTTCACCCCAGTAAGAATGGCTATAATCAAGAAATGTAATAACAGCAGATGCTGGAGGGGATGTGGCAAGAAGGGAACCCTACTACATTCTTGATGGGAGTGTAAACTTGTTCAACTACTTAGGAAAGCAGTATGGAGGTTCCTCAAAAGACTCCACATGGAGTTCCCCTATTTTATTTTTTAAAAAGAGAAACACTTATGGTCAGTTATGATTGCCTTTACAGAAAAAGAAATTACAATAGTTAATTCCTATTTTCTAATCAGGATTGCTAAATCATAGTGAAAGTTTTTAATCGGGCTGGAGAATGGCCAGTCCATTAATTTCAGCAGTGCTTCTGATCACTAAAGCCAAAACTCAGTTATTTAAATCACACACAGCTGGAATCTGCATGGCACCTGGAAAGAAACTCATCAAACAATTTTGCATTTTGAAAAATAGACAGAAATATTAACCGTTAATTCAGCCTTTTACCCCAAGCAAGAATTCTCAATGTACTGCAAAATCTTCATAATAATAGCTGACTGCTTTGCTTGGATGATCTTCTCAGTAATCTTTCTAATTCTTTGGGGTTTCAGCAGCTCCTATTATTCTGTTGCTTTGTCAATTCCAATGCATGGCTCAGCCAGTACCCATAAACCAAATGTTTTGTATTAGTTACTGTAAGGAAAATATGCAAAGTTGTACTATAGGGATGTGCAGTTGGCTTCCATGATTCCTCTGTTTCCTGGCTAGATTAGTAAGCTTTCTGTTGCTGGGACAAATTATCTGTGATCATCATTTTATTTGAAGGAAAGGTTTACTAGAAATTCCAAAACAAATAATGGTTTATTTGAATTGTCAAAGGTTTATTTAAAATTCCAGCCAATGGACAGTTGGCTCTTTTACTCAAGGGCTTGTGATAAGACAGAACCTCATGGCAGGAATTTGAACAGTGAAGTGGAGCTGCTCACTTCTTGGAGACTGAGAAGAAAAGGGGAAGGAAAGGATGAGGCGGGAGTTCCAAACTCTCATAGAACTCCCAGTAGTCAAATTTTCTTCCTCTAGGTTCCAGCACATTCCAATAGCATCTTGGCTTCTCATCATGCCTTTAGCCCAGGGCCTGTGGGATCATTTCAGACCCAACTACATCACCAGCCTTTCTACTTCCCACAAAGAGATTTGCTTCCTGCGAGTCACAGATATGCCTTGACACTTCGATACCAAGAGGGCAAGCACTAAGGAATCTTCTCAGGAAAAAAATCTGGTCACTTCTGTACATGAATCCTCTTAACAACAGAACTTACTCCAGCTTGGAGAAAGAACAAAAAGAGCCAAGGTGCTTTTGATATTGAACGTTGTAGAAATAAAAGAATAAATCAGGGGGAAAGCAACCTATAAAGAAGCTGCAGTTCAGTTTTTTCGAGGTGATGAAATGTAAATTACGCTAATATATGTAAAATGCTTTGAGAGAATAATGAAAATTCACAGAACAGAGCTTACATGTGAACTTGGAAGAAACAAGAAAGAATTCTCAGAATATGGAGCTCAGTATTTGTACATGTGTGAGAGTGTGTGTGCATGCATGCACTGCTAGTCCTGGGCTTGGGCTCTGTTCCTAAACATGTTTATTCAAGACTAGCACTCTACCACTTAAGCCATACCTCTACTTCTGACTTAAAAAAAACTTTATTGTAAAAGTGATGTGCTGAAAGGTTACAGTTGCATAAGTCAGGTAATGAGTACATTTCCTTTTGAACAGTGTCACCCCCCTCCCTCATTCTCTCCCAGTTTTCCCCTTCCCAGCTTTTCTCCCCTCAAAGTTGTACAGTTCATTTCCAACAGTGTCTAGTGAGTTTCACTGCTGAATTAGTTCACCCTTTTTCCCACTGTTTCTGTGTTTGCTCTTCCCCTCCCCAAATCAGATAAATTCATATACAAGACAGAGAATATAGAAATCAAAAACAATGCAAGAAGAAAATCTCTGCTTCCATCAGAAAAAATGGCATTGCCCCATTCATAAGAAAATGGAAAGACTTGGAAAAAAGTATACTAAGTGAAGTAAGCCAGATCTATGGCTTCATGGTTTCCCTCACTTGTAATATCTATGTTATACCTATGTAAATCTATCTAATATCTAATATCTATGCCTATAAATTTCCAAGTAAAGCCAATGGACAGTAGTAAAACAAATAATTACACCTGGACAAGATTAAATGGCAATCTAAATATTCCCTCAGTGAGAACAAAGGAGGATATTTTTAGTAGAGGATCACAAGAGCCCAATAGTGACATGCATAAGATCATATAAAATGAGGCTTATCAAAATGAATTCCAAGAAATGAAAGTAAGAGGTTTTAATTAAACTGTTTTAGTTCTTTTTTAAAAAACCTTTTCCTCTTTCCTTTTTTCCTTGGTTTACTTCTGTCTTTTTGATGCTAGTTGGACATAAGAGTTTTACAGACTTTCCTGTATAGGCTGGCTTTAAACCATGATCCTCAGATCTCAGCCTTTTGAGTAACTAGGATTACAGACATGAACCACCAGTACCCGACTTATTACTTTAAAGGCTGTGGTAAGAATAGACCCACCAGAAGTCAGAAGCACAGTCCATGTGGAAGGAACAGTGTAAATAAAGACAAAATGAAGCCAGGAAAAAGTTCAAGTGTTTCATCCTCATGGCTCTAAAATTTATACAAAAACTGCTAGGGTGAAGTTGGTGCCAGAGAAATAAAAGTTTTGTGCATCATGATAAGAAATCTGTTTTTTTTTTTTTCTTTAACAGTACTAATTTTGAACTCTGGGCCTCACATTTGCTAAACAGGCACTCTTTAATGACACACACACACCAGCATTTTTTTTTGCTTTTGTTTTTTTTTTTTGTTTTTTTTTTGGGTCCAGTTGTGGGTCCTGAACTCTAGGCCTGGGCGCTGTCCCTTAGCTCTAAGCTCAAGGCTAGAGCTCTACCACTTGAGCCACAGCGCCACTTCTGGCTTTTTTCATTTTGCTTTATGTGGTGCTGAGGAATCAAACCCAGGGTCTTGAGCATGCAAGGCAAGCGCTCTACCACTGAGCCATCTTCCCAGCCCCTGCTTTTGTTATTTTTTGAACAGGGTCTCCCCTTTTCCAAGGCTGGACTAAACTGTGAGCCTCTATTTCTGCTTCCAACGTAACTCAGTTGACAGATGTGAGCCACCATCAGGAAGAATCAAGAATTATTTTTCCCTATGAACAATTACTAGACAGAAGGTTGTTGAAGCAGGTTAAAATATTAAAATATACCTCACTTTTTTGGTTGCTTTCACTTTTGCTTAATTTCTTGTTTAATAGGCCCAAATTATTTCATCTTACTAACACATGTGCAATCTGAAAATTACTTGAAACTAAGTTTATTTAGGCTCAAGACCGTATATTTTAAATAAATGAGTAATTGTATCAATTAAATAAGCTTTCTAATTTTATCTACTATTTTATTATCACTGTGGTTTTTATTTCCTAAAATATGTTTTCAAAGAGAATTTTTTAGTAAGTTTTGCTGTGTATATACTTCTCTTTTGTAAACTTATCTAGAATATTTTCTTCATCCACTTACCTTTTAAACATTTTAATTGGAACATTACACTAAGTAATAATGACAACAAATCTTCTCTTACAACTGAAAGAACCCAGGCTTGGCTTCACCCTGAGTATGTGTGGTATGGATACTTAGTTCTCTTGTCCACTGATAAATGGAGGTTCCCTATAATCTCACTCTATTAAATTATTATATAGAGATTATTGGGTTTAAGTTGTATATCTAAATTAATAATTTTAGATACTTTTCTCTTTATTTTCTATGGAACAGAACATGCATAGAGTGCATATTGTATACGAAAAATGTGAAAGTCCACATTAGTCTCATGAAAGTGAATTTTCTGAAATAAATTTGATTATTAATTGTTGGGACAGATGGGTATTTGGAGCTTACTTATTTTAGTTATGCATAATACAGTGAATACCAAAGGCCATGACTAAACACACATGTAATGACTTTCAAAGTCAAAATATTTTCTTTGTATTAAAGATGATTAGAAATTACTATATCAGATATAGTAGGGAGAATCTAAAAATGATTCAAATGGAATAATTAGGAAAGATGGTAATACTAATGTATAAGAATTAAGTCATTTATGAAATTTTGTTAAAGATATTATGGTTTTATAATTTCCAGATTAAGGGAATAGTCATTGCTTAGTTTTTAGTAATCAAATAAGAAGGAATATCACTATGCCAACCATTTCCTTACATGTATTAAGGCGTTCCTTTAACAGAGAAGTTGTACAACCGTATACATTTGTTACACACAGGAATTAAGTTTACAGCGGTAGTGCTGTGGATTTATTCTGACAGGATATATAAATTGACAACTAAAAAAGTATCTCATTATGTCCTTCACATTCCATTTTGGTTTGTTATGTTCATTTAGATGCACTTGTTAATTTATAATTACAGTTAATTAAAAATTTTTAAATTTTCTTTTTCTTTAAAGGAGCCCGCTACATGAAAAAAATGCAAGTCAAAGTGGTCACAACCTAGAAGTCTGCAGAGACAGGAATAACTAGCAAGTAGATACTATTATTTTACTATGCTTAAATATATAGAATTAAGTAGTATTCTGGGAATTTTATTCTATAATGACAAAAAGTCTTGTAATTTTTAAATTATACCTAATAGTATTTATGCTAAACTATATTACATCATAAAAATAACTAGGAAAACAAATGGTAACTATGGGTTTCGGGAAATTCATTTTATCATCAATAATGGATTTTTGCGGGGTAGGAATGTGAGTTAAATATTGAGTCTTCCCCAGGTCCTTTTCTTTTAACACTTTTACTTTCACAAAAAGAATACATGAATTTCCCTATGTCTTGTGATAGATTTAATACTATGTAAATGCATTAATTATTCTCATAAAGCATTAGTAGGAAGTATTTTGTAATCACGCTTTTAAGAAATAGAATAAAATTATATTCTTTTCTAAAGGTTACATTTCAAACCTCCAAGATGATACGAAATGAAATCCATGCATAAAATAGGAGCTTTCCATTTATCACTACTCTGACATTTTCAAGAAATAGTATTGGAGGTTTAATAATAAAACCATGAAGTATTTCCATGAATTGATTAAAAAATGGGCTTAAGAACGTGGGAAGGGTTAAAGAAGATTATTTGAATGGTAAGGCAAACTTGTGAAAAATCTTATTGCTCCATATTAAAGTGGGATTAAAAACAAGTTTAAACTAAAATGAGTATAAAAAGTATTAATACTAAATATTTCAAATAGCTCACTGGATAAAGAAATTACATTTGCAATTCAAAACTGAATTTACATGTTAAAATTGCATACACATACACCCATATATATACATATATAAACAAATCCATATTTTTAAAGTAAAATTGAATTTGTTCTTAATAAATTTTTTCAAAGATCATTATAACTAAAATATATTTGTAAAAATAAATAAGAAATGATGGTGATGTTCATAATGAAACTTTTTATTGCATAAAAATATTTTGTATTAAAGTCCTATGGTAGTATATATTTATATGCTCAAAACTCAAAATGTAAATTTGTTTTTCACTTAATTAACAGTACATGCTCCTAAAGAATTAAAGAAGCCCAGAGCCATTTCTTTCTTTCTGATATTCTTTGAAGACTTTTATCAGTGATATCACAGATGATAAAAGTAAAAACCTAAATATGATCAGATATTTAGTGGAAACCACACATTTTGATATAAACAATACTTCACAATAACTTAGTGAAGATTAAAAGTATTTTACAATGTAAATTGCTAGGCCTTCATACATTTGCCTTATACATTTCCAATTTTATTTTTTGTACTTTCAAATTTCAAAGTCTTTTCTAATAGGTTGGGATACTTTTATATAAAAGGAAGGGAGACTGGAAAAGATGTACTTAGAAATACCTTCTAATCCTTGGGTAACAATGCTTGATAAGAAATGTACTCATTACCTTGCTCATGTAACTGTTACCACTCTGTACAGTATTTTTACAATAAAAAACATATAAAAATAATTACAAAAAATAAATACCTTCTAATCCTTGATGGCAATATTTGAGGAAGGAAATCAAGAAACCCAAAATTTGACAGGTATTGAAAGTAAATAGTAAAAAAGAAAAATATATTGGGACCAAAGTTTGTTGGGAAGGAGTCTGTGGGAAGAGAATCTGGAAATAGCTACTTGAAATAATCCAGGGGTAAATTCTAGCTGTCCAAACCAAAGTGATGGTAGTAGAGATAAAAAAATAAAATATCAACAAAATATCTTTACCAGATTGTACAGGAACTTACTATGAAATGGGATTCTGGTACTTCAGATCATATACATTAAAAGAAGAGAATCAAATTTTCCAATGTTAAGAATAATAACTTTGTTTAGGAAACTAAAATGTATGTGCCTATAAGCATACCAAAATAAAGATAATCACAGAACTGCTTTACTATTCTAGTGGTTACTATCGAATTTTGACATTCATACTTGACTTGTCATTTAACACAGAGAATTACTTTTAGCATTTCCCTGATTTTGCTAAAAATCTTGGGAAACATTTTTAGATTAATTTTTATTATCATTATTATTATCATTATGGCAGCACTGGGAATTGAACACATCCAGCATCTTTTGTGTGTTGATTAGTTATTTTATTTTATTTCATTGTAAAGGTGATATACAGAGGAGTACAGGTACATAAGTAAGGTAATGAGTATATTTCTTGTCCATCATTGGTACCCCCTCCTTCATTTTCTCCCATTTTCCATTCCCCCAGACTGCTCTCCTCCCAAGTTGTAAAGTTCATTTGGAAAACTTTAACTTCATCTTTTGCCATCTTTATTGTGACATATTTTCTTTAATTATCTTGATCCTCACAGTATACATTTCTATATTACTTATTTTGTTAATATCCATTAATATTTGTCTGCATATTTTTCCATTGTATTTTATTTCTTGCCATAGATGTATAAATTTCTTCCTATCTATGGAAAGAAATACATATATCTACATATATATGTATATGCATGTCTTGTATATCTCCATCTAAAATAGTCTGAGAGTATTTTCTTTAGATCTGAATGGATCCTTTTAGTATTTCTTTTAATGCCATTGTACCAGAAATAAATTTTCTCAATTTTTACTATTGTGAAAACATGATGAGCATATTGTTTGTGGTGATGGAAGCTCTCTGCATTGAAGGATGCCATTCCATTGTGTTCTTGCTTCTGAACCCCTCTGTGTGGTAAATCCAGCATTCATTATTACAACTTGGGTTAGTATTTGTTTCATTGTTTAAATGCTTTTCTTAATATTATTAAAATCTATTTTTTAATTTTTAAGAATTTGCTGCATTACTCATAAGATTCAATCTCTTAACAGTTTTTTTGTCGTGAAAATACTCTACAGAGGGGTTACAATTACATGGGCAAGATAATGAGTACATTTCTTATCAAGCATTGTAGCCTTCCCCTTTGTTTCCCCTTCACATCCTTTCCCATCCTTCCTCCAACCCCCACCCAATTTTCTCCCCTCTCCCCCCTCCCGCACCAAAGTTGTAAAGTTTGTTTTCGACATAACGACTTGTATATCTCATTGTTGCAATGGGTCCACCTGTATCCCTAGTTAAACGATTTGTTTTTCCCCTTCCCCTACACACATTATAAAGACATCAAATACAGTGAAAGCAGGGGTTATACTGTGGGGGAGGGACATACAAAGCAACAATGAAATCATCTTATAAATATGTTAGAAACAATTGCATGAAAGAAAAAAAACATTTGAATACAATCTTAGGGTTCATTTCCCTAACATCACCTTATCTGACCTTTTCTGCTTGACTCAGACATATACTAGATATTGCAAATAAGGGAAACCATGGGACCTATGTTTCTTTGGGCCTGGCTTAAGAAAGAATGACATTGTCTCTTAACAGTTTTTAAGTGTTGAGTTCAGTAACATTTTATTTAGATGTATTAGTATTAACCTGTATTATATTACAAAAAATAATCAGAAGGGAAATAGAAACTTAAGATTTAAGAAACTTGCTTTCTATCAGCATTAAAGACATTATCTTGTTCAGAAATATGAATTTAAATATTTTCTTTGCTAAAGTCATATTGTTAGAGTCATTTAGTTATTAAATATATCCACACTAGTATGCAATCATCCACCCCAACGTATGTCCAGAACTCTTTGCTTTCTAAAGCCCTTATGGGGGAATCTTTTTACTGACAAGGACCATCTGGATATTTATAACATCATTATAAGCCCTACAAAATTATCAATACAGGCAGATAGTCAATGAACATTTTACAGAATGCATCAGTGTTTGTCCTGCTGAATCATATTTAGTGTTGTGAGGAACCTCCGTAGGATTTTATATTGTGGCTGTGCCATATTATGTTCCCATCAGAAGTGCATAGGAGTTCATCTTTTTCACATCCTCACCAAACTTGTAATTTTCTAGGGTGTATGTATGTGTGCATATGTGTGTGATTGTTGGTGTTTTATAATAACTATTATAAAGTATGGGATATATAACATGGTATCACTGTGCTTTTGCATTTCTCCAATGCTTAATTATGATGTGCATATACTTTTATGTGCTCACTAACCAATTGCATAATTTTATATTTTCAATTTTGTATTTTCTTTAAGTATTATCTTTAAATATCTTTTGTATAAAGAGATTTCAATTCTACACTACAATTTATGAATACAATGCATCTTGATCAATGTTACCTCTTCTATTATTCTACTCATCTCTCCCAATCCCCTATCCCCCCAATCTACCTGCTTCAATTTTCACATGTGTGTGTGTTGAATATTATTACTTTATTCACCCACCCTTCTCTCCATTCATTGGACCTCCATCCCTTGAATTCTCTACTCTAAACCACATAGGTTTCAGATTCCTGGTATTTGTTTTGTTAAACTGTAAGTTAATTGTTTGAAGGAGTTACCCACTACAATCCTTCCCTGTGACTATCATACTTTAGACTATATGCTAATGCACATATTAATATGAATTTGCATATGTGTTCATATATTATAATTTAGCTCTAACTTCCTACAATAGATGAATGGATCAAGATATGTGCAAGATAGAATTTTATTCATCTATCATGAAGAATATTATTATGACATTTTCTTTTTTTTATTATGTCATTTTCAGGGAAATGGACAGACCTGGAAAAGTTGCATTATATTAACTTTGGCTCAGAGTGACAAAGTATTCATGTATTCTCTTAGATGTGGAAGTTAGATCATTTCTTTAAGAAATACTTATTTAAATCCTTTGTGATTTTTGATCAAGGTAACAAGACATTATGTCGGTAATTTATTTTTTAGTTGTAGTACACATAGATTTTTTTTAGAATTTCTTCCTTATTTGTTATCATCAGCATTTATATTATGATATGCCTAGGCATAATCTAGTTTTCTTGCTCTTACTTTTCTTGGAGTTTGCATTTTTTATAATGTCCTGGTTCCGTTTTTTCAGTTTTGGAATACTCTTTATCATTATCTTTTTAGAATCTCATTCTTCCTTTGTTATGTCTAAATCTATAATCTCATATATCTTAGATACTTTTATTAGGTCTCACGTTTCTCTCATTATGTGTTCTATACTTTAGTTTTTGTCCTTCTACTTTAGTTTGGATATCCACTGTTGGTTCTACTTCCCACTTCTCAAATCTAAATTTTAATCTGATTTTAAATGTATTTATTAAGTACTGAATTTTAAATATTATGTTTTATCAACTCTGGTCTAGTTGAGCCTTGATTTTATGTCCCAATCCTCTAGTTAAATTTTATTTTTAATCTAATCTCTATTGTGGACCATTTCCATTATATTCTTGAACATAGCCATCATATTCACTTTAAAATTGTCACATAACTCCAATAACTCGGTCACTATGAACTTATTGGAGGTGTCTGTTCTCTTGAATTTAGGTCATTGTGTTCTTGTCCCTTTCATTTATTTTAATTTAATTAAAGAATTATATATCATAACTTTATGTCAATGTTGTTTTTAAAAGATGGCTACTGTCAATACTTACAGTTTCTAAAGTATAGCTCTCACACATGTACAATAGCTAAATTGAGCTAATTTACCTGTACATTGTGCATTACTTCATATACTTATCCTTTGTGGTGAGCTCTTATGGGTTGAGTCCATATATTTAAGTAAACTTATGCTGAATGATAGTTATTAAGCGTATAAAATTTTATAATCTGAGCCTGTCTTTGCCTTATTCCTGTAATCCTAGCTTCCTGACAGGTCAAGATTGGGGAAGATGATGGTTTAAAAAAAAAAAGAAAAAAAAGTAAGAAAAAAAAAGCCAATCCTCGCACCTCCTCTTGACTAATAAAAAAGCTGGGCACATCTAAAATCCCAGCCCTGAAGGGATATAAATAAGAGAAATATACAAAAGAAAATCCTGGTTCAGTCTGGCCTGGACAAAAGGCCAGACCCTAATGAAATAATGAAAGCAAAATAGGCTTCAGGTGTGGCTCTAGTGGTACAAGGCATACCTAGTAAGCACATGGCCAGAAGTTCAAAACCCCAGTACCTCCCAAATTCTTTACATCTCCCAAGTGAGACTATTTAGGTAAATAAAATAAAACAGCATTCGATCTCAACGCTGTGCACCGAGGTGAGTGGAGGTGATTGTGTAAGCCAGCCTGGGGGTGTCCCCTGCATGCAAAATACAACCCTCTGGGACTTTCTAGTGCAAAAGCTGTGTATGCTCCCTGTGAGCATCCCTGCTGATAGATGTTGGTTGACAGGACAATGAGTTTCAGAGGTTGTATCCAAACATCTTGTTTTCTGTTTCACGAGGCACTAGAGCATAGCAAATGGTCCAAAGAGAGAAAAACGATACATTAAGGTTTCTTCATTCCTCCATTTTTTAACTCCAGGCTCGCAAGACATTTAAAACTCTGTCTATTTATCTTTTTCCTAATGTGGCTCTGAAATAGAACTCAATCCACTCAGATTCTCGGAGCCTTACTTTCTGGCACAGAATTGGCACATGGTCTATAGGCAAAGGGTGTTTCTGTTGTGTGCTCAAAACTCTCTAGTTCTTCTTTCTCTGGAACCAGCCCACTAGCCTCCCAGCTTCCTTGGTTGTCTGACCCAGGGAGTAGATGTTTCCATGTGTATCATTTTTCACTTCCTCTCTGTAGAATATTGGTGTTGCAGCAACCATATTTGTAATGCATTGTTTGATTTATAATGGCATTTTTTGTATTTATGTATTTATGTATTTATGTATTTTGTATTTATACATGATGCCCAAATTTTCATAGCTTTTTTTGTCTTTCAAAACATTTCCTCATCCTTTTCTGTCAATTACTACTCTAATTTTTTTCCATGTAAGAGTCTATTTGAATTATGTTTTTACTTATGTATCTACTTATAAATCATAGAATTATCTTTGAAAAAGATTTTGGTTGTTAGTTATAGGTTTAAGGCATACTTAACCTTACACTTTTAACAATACAAAAAATATCAAAACCAAAGTCCACAAAAAGACCTGAAGAAAAATTTTCTAGTAGGCTTATTCGCAGTAACCAAAAACCCATAAGTAAAACCAATACATATTTATTAATGTAAATTATGGAATACCTGCACTTGGAATATTACCCAGCAATGAAAAACAATGAACATAAATAATAAAATGAGCACATCTCAAAAGCTTTGTGCTAAGTAAAAGAATCCAGATGCAGAAGGCTATTTTATTTATATGATAGTCTATAAAAGACAATCCATAGGTAATGAGCTCAGATCCATTGTTGACCCATGGATGAGAGACTTTTTTAAGGATAATTGAAGTATTCTACAACTTGATTAAGGCAGCCAATAAACAATTAGATATGTTTATCAAAAACAATGAAACTGGTGAGTGACGGTCACTCACGCCTATAATCCTATCTACTCAGGAAGCTGAGATCTGATAATCATGGCTCAAAACCTGCCTACAGGAAAGTCCATGCAATGCTTATCACCAATTAATCATCAAAAGAGCCAGAACTAGAGCTGTCTCTGAATTGGTAGAGTGCTAGCCTTGAGCCCAAAAATCTCAGGGACAGCACCCATGCCCTGGGTTCAAGCACAAAGACTCTCACAGAAAAATAAAAGCATCAAACTCTGTATTCTAATACACCTCAACCAACCAAAAATACTATTGTTAGAGAAATATCTAGACAAAAATCAATCATTCATCAATCAACCTTGGAAATAGTTATTTCTTGATTAGTATAGATAGATGCATTCTTTCTTCACTTTGCAAATGTTTTTGCTCTTAGAATTTGCATTCATAGTAAAAATTGTGAAGAAAACACAGGTAGTAGTTACCACCTGACCCCACTGTCTTCACCTGTCAACACCACACACTAAAGTAAAATGTTCATTACACTTGATGAACCAACCTTGACTTATGATTAATCGCCCAAAGTCTATAGTTCACACCAGAATCCTCCCTAGTATTTTATGCCCTCTGGATTTTGATAGGAACATAATGACTTTCCCACCAGCATCACATAACATTGACTAGTCCTACTGTTCCAAAACATCCTCTGCTGCTCATTCCAACTAATCGCTGGCAATTGTCTATGGTTTTCCTTTCTTCCAGGATTTCATGTGGTTGACAGTTTGTACCTTTTCTAGTAATACCCAATTAAATTTCTTCCACTTCTTTTCATGGATGGATAACTCATTTCTTCTTGTACCGCTGAATGTTTTGTCATTGTATAGATATGCCACAGTCTAATTATCCACTTAGAATGTATTCCTTTTCAATGGCTGCATTAGATTTAGTATCTAGGTAACTTTTAATAAATAATCCCTTACAATTTATTGTTACCAACTTTTTGCCACCTAAATGATCTATGAGCTAACTTGAATGCATCTTTATTTTCTTATTATTGTTTCCAAACTCCAAAATATTTTCTTTTCTTTGAATTTTTTAAAAATGTCTTTAATTAAGCAAAAGGGTTCCGTGTGATTACATACATTCATATTTCTATGCACAAAGATCATTTTATTGTTAATAGATGGTAGTTCACATAGCTCAAAAATTAAAATGTCCTAAATGATAGACACTGAGAAATGTTCTAACTCTATCCTCAACAATTTTCCCTTTCTAAAAGGTGAGAACTACTACTATCAGTTTCTGAAGTTTCCAGAAATAGGTTTCACATATGCTACCTGTACACATACTTATATTTTTCTTTCTTTTGCCTTAGAAAGACCAGAACAGTTAGACATTGTTTAATATTTGACTTTTATACTTGATAGAAAATAGAAGATATAATTTTCTATCAGTTCATAAAGGAGTCTCTGTACTGAGAACTTGGTATTTTAAAATAACTCTCCTGAACATTTACTACAAATAATTATCTAAAGCTTATTCTATAGCTTGTGCTAAAAAGCTTTTCAGACTTAAAAAAACAAAGCCTGAGAATGCCTCATTCATTTGTAGGATAAGATAGCAAAGCACATCATGTATTATGTAGGATAGAAAACACTAATGCAATATTGTTCATGAGCAATAAATTAAAATATATTCAGGCAAAAATTCATGTTAAACAGTGCAATTCCAATATGCAACTTACATGCCTATATATTATGAGTGTTATGATAGGTGAGGAATCTGTAGGAATCAATGATGTTTGAGGTAAAGCTACAAAGTACCCAAAGCAGGAGAGAGAAGGTAGAGGCAAGCAGCAAGATGGATGGGAAGTGCGCTTCGCTCTTACAGCCTGGGAGAGCAGAGAGTGGCTACTTCCAGCTGCATACTCCAGACTCAGAGCCAGACCTATGCTTCTCTTGGGATCTCTTCATGAGCCAACAATCTGGCTTGTGGGCCCTAAGGTATTACAATGTCAGGCAAATAAGTCCCAACAATTATGTCTGATTTTGTTCCTAGGTTTTCTGTACTAGACAAACAGCCCCAACTCCATCCTGTCCAACAGAGGGTATTTCGTACCTGGAATTGAAGAACTGATTTTAGATATTTTATCTAGAGCAGGATCTATAACCTAAATAGGGAAGAAAGAGCCATCAAGAGGAAAATCAATATTTATTGATTATCTTCTATTTACTCCAAGTGTTTCTACATGCATTTTTTTCATTCCATCAGGATATAAGAAGGAAGAAACTAAGGTGCAAAGAGCTTTGTTGTGATCATTCCGTGCTTACCACAGTTACTAAAAGAAAAAAATAGTGTGTTGATCCATGTCTGTAGGATAGGAAAGACTATTCTGTTTCTATTGCATTCCCAGGGGAAAAAGATTGGTTAGGGGAAACGAGATGGAGAGAACATCATACAATTTTATTGCTATCATAAAACTCTACTGAGTCATAGGTCTATGAAATAGAAATGAAAAACTTTTTACTGCAACAACAATGAAAAATGACAATAGTAGAATGAATGCCATTGAATGTGGTACCTCTGGCCATGGATTAGATTGGTGAGGATTGTGGGGTAGGGAGGGAGGGACTTACCGGAGCAGTCATGAGATATCTAGAGAGCAAATCAGTGGGCTTCTGAAATTTAAGACAGAGATCCTGGTTAAAGATGAGGGTCCAGGAGATTCTATCACGAAATTGGAAACTAAACCTAAAAACATTAATGAAATTGGCCAAGGAAAAAGTACAAAAGTAAGATAAGAGACTTGACAGTAAACATTGGGGAAAAGTAAAAAAAAAAAAATCAAGAAATCTTAGAAAAGTAGGAAGAGGACCAGGGCAAATCAAGTTTACAGACTCAAAAATAGGAAAGTGCTTAGGAAAGTGGCCAGTAAAAATTAGAAGCTTCTGAAAAAAATCAACTCATCTGTGGAATCTGGCAATTAAGATCTATTAGGGACTTGTGGAAGAATTTCATAACTCAGTAAAATTAAGGAATTGAATGGGTCTTGAGTTGGTTCCTTGGAAACAGACTGAGAGAAAGGCTGTGTAGGAGGATTATTGAGTAGCTCTGGATAGAAAGAAATGAGAAATTGAACCACAATGAGGCTTCAACAAAGGACTTAACAAAACCCAATGGTTCACCCTGTAACTAAGAAAACCTTGAGAAATATGCCAACATAAGGCAAGACAGTTGGGCCTCTGAACCACAGCAGTTAATCATTGGGTGTATCCTGAATGAGGCAGTTCCCTTCATTGAAGAGCAAGCAGTGCCCACAGAGGGATGCCCTATGAGCCATTTGTGGGCAGCTTCCAACAGTTTGTGGGAGAGGGAGTAAATCATTCTCTCTCATCATTCCCAACCTGCAAAGGGGTCTGGCCTGATCAGTGCCACTCAGCATGTGAGAGAGTAGGAAAGGTGAATGTTACAACCAGGTAGATATTTTATATGGGGGAAAATATTGCTATGGGGGGGAAATATTACCATGGTCTCTAATCCTCTCTCAGGACAGTCTTGTCATATCCTCTCCTTTATCAATAGATTTGTTACATATTTTGTTTACATTTTTGTCCTCTCAGTAGCTCTCTTTTTCTTCCTCTGTTCTCATTGAGTTGCTACTTAACTTGCACCACAGGTTATAATGTAAATCAAATGGATTTCTAGAACCATTCCTGTTAACATGGTGTTATGTGAAATATAGTATGTGAAATGTTTTCCCTGGATCAATTGCCACTAGAATGGAGGCTTTCCACAGAAAGCCTCTCTTCCAACGTTCTGCTTGGATGGAAGAGTTGCTTTTGCATATTTTACATGGAGCTTTAATGCTCTTAAAAAGATACTAAGTGAACACACCACAACTATAAATAGGTACTCTTTCTATCATCTTATGCTCATGAATATAGAAAAGGTTAATAAAGGCTGTTAATCATTTTGGCAATTATTAATTTATGGAAGCTCTGAATTTGGGATGATGTAAAAATAGACCCCAGGAGAGATTTGAACCAACATTCACTGACCTCATCATATCAACTTGTTTTATCTTCCTGCATTTTAGGATCAACATAGGTTTTTAATACAACTTTATTCCTGGCAAATGTCTCTCGTGTATATTAATTACAGCTTTATTATTTTTTTAGAATATATAAACTATATTTTTATTTTAAAATTACTAATAGAGTGGCTTAAGATATGTTAGTCATAGAATTCTGTTTTTGAAACTGTGAAGCTCTATTATACTAAATATTCATCAAACATGGAAAAGTGCCTTTTTGCACTCCTTTCCCTAAAAAAGAAAAGCCCAGAAGTATGTAACAGCTTTATTGAGATCTAACTAGAAACTGTTTGAAAAAGGCAATTTGTCCTTGCATTGAAAATGCACACACACACACACACACACACACACACACACACACACACACACACACACACTTACCAGTCCCATCTGTCAAATTGCCTAGAGACTGAATTTAACATTAAAGACTGTAACTATGCAGCCAGGGAGGGAAGAATAAAGCCACCCTGCAGTTCATTGGCTTCACCTACTGTGCAGTATACTCCTTGTGAACAAGACAAATTGGACAAGTCCTGCTGCATCAAAGTGTCTGCCATAATAGAGAGAATGATAACTGAAAACAGAATAACAAAGTACCAAACTTCAGATTCCAGCTTCTTTCGTGATCATTAGCCAAGTAAATATGAAAATAATTACATGTTTCTTTCTTTTTATGTTAATTCATCAATTTTTTTCCTAGCAGGAGAAATAACTTATTTGCAGTCCAGGCGCTCAAAACTTCATTAATATTACTAACTTGTCAATTAAAGAAATGAACCTAGTTTTGAGTTTTGTAGCCATGTCCAAAGGGAAAGGAACAAATTGCTAAAAGATGTGCTTATAAGACCAAAAATGTCTATTAGGTAAACTTATTATTGTTTCACTGGAATGTAAAATAACATAAGAAAAGAGGGCTCATTTAGAAAATGCTAACAGAAAATAAGGTGCTATTTGCCCATTGGAAAAAGAGACACTAACATGTTTAGACAACCTTTTGAAGTATAGCTTTCTGCTTAAATTGTACTTTTGAAACATGTTCATTTTGCTATCAAATAACAAATTGGAAAACATCGTCTCGGACAAAATGTTCACTGTCAAACTTACTGAAAATGGTCTCCATCTGTGAATGTTAGCAAATCTATCCAAGAATTATCTGGTTACATTTTAAAGACTGGAGAATAACATCAGATGTTCAAGTAGTTTATAAGCACTTATGAAATAGAAACTACACTATTAAAATATTTTGTTTATGAATATTAACTAATTTCATACTTCTAAGCAAAACATGAAAATGTCATCATTGCTAACTTTAAATTTTATGATTTTATAAGGAAAAAATATTTCGGTAACTAATTTATTAGAAATACTACACAAAGTATTCGGTTCCTTTCTCCAATTATGGAATTTTTAAGCCATGTACTTCATGGAAAATGTACTAAACTATAAAAACATTCCTGTCCAGAAGATATACATTAGAATAAATATTAAAGAAAAATTAACTCAGGAGCAATCAAAATGTACCCACAAGCATAAGCATTGGAAATGGTAAATAATCAATTAGTAAATAGAATATGTGTGCATATTTCTTATCTTATTTATTGATTATATTAAATGATTTGTATAAAATTATATTGGTAGGATAATAGCAGATAGACATTAAGTACATAGGATAATAATATCAAAGAGAAGTTATAAGAGGAAAAAGCTATATGAAAAAAAGAAATGCCATGAGCTAATAACTTGAACTTATAAGAACAAAGAAAACCAGAAATGATAAAATATAATAAACCATAAACATGCACTCATTCTCATTTCTCCTTCAATGTACTTATAAACACAATTATGTAGAACAACAATTACTATGGACTATCAAGTTGGGAACATGAAAGATGCAAAATGCACAGAAATAGTAGCTCAGAGATAAGGAAAGGGACTATAGGAACATAGGAAATGTTCACTATAGAAACATTTTCTCTGTCTCACTGGAATTCTTATAAGGCAGAAGTTGATTCTGATATATATGTTAAGTCCTAGTGCACCTATTAAGACAGAAAAGAAATAAAAGCAAAGTTTTGATTTAAGCATGCTATTAGTTAATGCGTATTATTCTAATTTTGTGGTAATAATGATCAGATAATTTAAAAATCACTGACTTTGTTTTAAAAAAATTGTATAATACAACTACAAAAATATGAGCTAAGTATTTTTAAATAAACCAAACGCTGCTTTTTAAAAGATTGTTTACAAACTTTTAAAGTTAGACATCATTAAGAAATGCAATAAAAATAGAAAATATACATATGCATAACTAGATACAATATTATTATTTATTAGCTCTATATATGTGAATATACAGATATTTTTCCAAATGAGAATACAAAAATTATGACTAATAGAGGCAATCACTAAAAGCATCACAAAAGTTTTGGTCAAGTGTAAAAAAGTATCCCAAAAAGCTTTGGAATAAATCATTTCAACATTATAAATGATAAATTCCTAGAATTCAGGAATTGTAGCATAGCAATTACTTTAAGTATTATTCTTAGGAAATGAAGTAAAGATAGTTTCATTTTGATACACAGGGGCTAGAGCCTAAAGAGAAATTAGGTATATGTAACTATACTAATGATCCGCTTTGAATAAACATAAATATTTTATAATGCTCAATTAGACTTAATATATACTTGCAACAGTTTAATGCAAACTTTTAATTAGGATATTAACTCCATTTTATTTTAGTAAACAAATATTATTGTGTCCCTAAACTAAAACTTAGAAGTAAATGAAAACTGGATTATACCCAACATACTCCTTTGACTTAAATGTTTTTCAAAATGAACTTCCATAGAGTAAACCCCTTTGATAGCTTAGATATAAAGCATTTCTTTGGTTAATAGGGATTTCATACATTTCTTGAGAATGTGGGAATTTGTTGCCTAAGCTCTCGAACTTATCTAAGAGTTCTGTACCAACCTAACATGAGGAGATATCTATCTAGGAGAGGTTCTGGTGTAAGATCTATGTAGAAAAGGTAACTTTTTAAAATGATGCATGGATGAAAATAGAATAATGAAACCTGTTGAATTGGTTCAAGAAATGAGAAAGATCAGAGAGAGAAAGTGATGAAGGAGGTGAGTCTAACGAAAATGCACCGTAAGCATAGATCGAAATGTTACAATACCCCTCAATACACCTAATGCATGTTAATAAAATGTTTTAAAATATGAATTTCTTATATATTTTAAGACATAGTAATGTTCTATACTCATTAATAATGGTCCCTAGTGTGTTTTGTTTGTGGTTTAGAACATGTAAGAAAGAGTGATTTGAATGTTTAACAGAGAACTAAGACTAGAATTCCGGTCCCCTGGCTCTTAATCCAAAGCCCTTTAATGGAATTCTGGCAAGATTCTTGATGATACTTGATGTTCCCTGTTAAACATGCAATTAAGCTTATAATTGGTCCTTGTTCCACTTCTCTGTGAACATAGCTTTCTTCAGATTCTATGAAATGGCACATTATTCACCCAGGGACAGAGAAGAGAGTATAAAAAATTGAGTCAGTGAAGTAATCTTATTTCAGCTGTCCAGAAAAAGAGGATAATAACATGATTTGATTATTTATTATTTTCAGCTCATGTTTTTCCCATTTTCATTAATTAGATACCTGATTTATCTCTATTAAACACAAGTGACTCCCAATTTAGTTTTTTTTTAATTCCTGAAGTATCATAGAAAATTTGTCGCAATTGGGGCCTCTGATGGCTGTACCATCACTATGTATTGCATGTCTGTAATCAAAATAAAGAGAATCTGAAGTAGCTATAAGCTTTCAAAGAGACTCCTATGACATTTCAGTTATCTCTATATGAATATGCTTACACATATGTGTACACACACATCATAAAACAGAAGAAGTAATCTGATTATGCCACTTATTAAACTTTTGCTCTTAGAAATGTGTGACAACGATTTTCTCACCTAACATAGTCAATTTTGAATATTAAAAAGCAGTATGTGGATTCTACTTGAAAGTTACCTTTCTATAAATGGGAGCCAGATGAACTAAACTAAGATTCATATACCCAATATGAACTTTTTTTTGTAAAATGCAATTTTAAGAAGTTTAATCCTGCAGATTTAAGACACAATGTAATTTATGTTATGCGAAATTGCTACTGAGGTGAGACAATTTAACATATCTGACATTTTACATAATTACCCATTTTCCTCTGTGGCAAAACAGCTATCATTTTACAAAATTCCAGTATGCAATGCACTATTATGAATTATAATGTCCTCCCCTTACCAGACTTCTGAAGTTGTTTACTTTATCTGCTGTTTTGTATCGTTTGATCTACATCTCTTCATTCTCCCTCATATTATATTCTCTACCTATGGGAGAGCTTTTTTAAATTCCACCTGTAAAGGAGATCATGTTCTCTGTTTCTTTCTGTGTCATGTAGTTGCATGAAGTTTCATACAGTTTAATGTCTTAAAAGTCCACCTGTGTTATGGTAAAATGTAGGCTTTCATTTTCTGAGTCCAATAATATACATTATAGATATACATATATAATCACATTTTCCTTACCTGGTCAGGTGTCATTTTGATTATTGTTGATAATACTGAAAATGGCATTCAAATCAATACACCTTTTCAGCATATTGATTTCATTTTCTTTAAGTGCATATCTAGGGATTGAGGATTGTTAAGGTCATATTAGATTTCCAGTTTTAATTTCTTTTTTTTAAATTTAATTTAATTTTATTTGTGAACATACTGTACAGAGGGGTTACAATTGCATGGGCAGGATAATGCGTACATTTCTTACCAAGCATTGCAGCCTCCTCCTCTGTTTACCCTTCACATCCCTTCCCTTTACAAACTTCCGTAGTGTTTTCCATAATGGTTGTATCAGTTCACATCCTCTCCAGCATAGTGCTAGGTTTCCCTTCTCTTCACCTTGCCAGCTTGTTATGTTACCTCTTGTCTTTTTGAGAATCGCCACCCTTATGAGCTTCACGTGATCTCTAATAATGGTCTTGATTTATATTTTCTTTACAATTATGGATGTTGGAAAGTTTTTTATATAGCAATTGGCCAGTTTTATGTCTTCCTTAGAGAAATGTGTGTTCAGATCCTTTTGCGCATTTTAAAATCACTTTAGGAAGTGGCGCTGTGGCTCAAGTGTAGAGTGCTAGCCTTGAGCTGAAGAGCTCAGGGACAGTGCCCAGGCCCAGAGTTCAAGCTTCACAACTGACAAAAATAAATAAATAAAATCACTTTATTGTTCTGAAAAATCTATTTATTGAGTTATAGGTGTTCTTTATAATTTTTATTTTAGCTTGTTATAAAATATTCAGTTTGCAGTTCATTTTTCCAAATTTATTGGTTGTATTTATATCTTAATGATTTTCTTTTGTAATTGTTAATTGGAAGCATAGTAATTCAATGTGGTTCTTGTTTTTTTTAAGTTTTTTTTTTACATTATCAGGATAAATGTCAAGGTAACTTTCCCCTATATTATTATCTAGGACTTTTATGATTTTAGATCTCATTTCAAGGCCATGTCTTTTATCTACTTTGTAATAATTTTGCATATGATAAAATTTAATGGCCCAATTTTATTTTTTGTTTGTGTGTGGAAATCTAGTTTTCTAAGGACTAGATATCCCTCACTGTGCCCTCATGGTGCCTTTAATGAAGATTAATTGATCATTTTTTATAGTCTTTATTTCTCAGGTCTCTACTCTGATCCATTGGTTTCCATTTCTCTTTTAATGCCAGTATCATGCTATTTAATATAATTTTGTAATATTTTAAATAAGGAAATGTAACTCTCAAATGTATTTTACTTTCTCAACATCATTTCTTTTTAGTTCTGTGAAAAAATGCTATTGTCTTTTTGATAGTGATGGTGGTAAATCTGTATATTGTTTTGGATGGTGTGAATAATTTTAAAATAGTCATGCTTCCTATTTATGAATGCAGAATATCTCACATTACCTTTCATTTCTTTTATCAATTATGTGGTTTGTTGGAATGAGTAGGAGAGGCAAGATATCCTGTATCCTTAAGTACCAGGTTCACAGCAAATCTCTATGTCCTTAGAGTTTTGGTGTGGCAGTGGTTCACATGCTAAGAGTGCTTTTCTACATACCCACACTCAGCTCCCCTGTTGGACCACACTGCCTCATTCTTCAGGGACACAGTATCCCTTTTTCTTGAGTACTAGAGGTAAAGTTTTTCTGCTGGGCCTAGACTCCAACAAGTCACTGGGAACAGTACAACGCATCCTCTGGGATGGGGAAAATGGTGTGGTTTCTAGGCAGTTTGTTTCCAGGCAGAAGTAAGCTGCAGTGGCTCAGGAAGGAATGGTGTATTTTGATGTGTGAGTTTGGTGCAGTGATGGCAGAGCATCTTAAGAACAAAGACATGTAGCAAGCTGGTGACACTTGGAAAAAGACTCACCCCATGGCTTGCTCCAGTTCCAAGGTAGCACAGTGCAGCAACAGCTTGACTCATGAAGGAGAGACAAGATGGGGACTCTGGAATAATGTAGCCATGTAAAGGATGCTCCCAAACCTGGTCTTGGGGTTTGTGAGGACTGTGAGATTCTCTGGAAGCAAAGATTTCAGAGGTCAGTTGTAGAGGGTCTTGTTGAAATGTAGTTGGCTATTTGGGTATTCATCCTTCTCATTTGAGGGACAGGGTGTTAGGCCAGCATGCTGACAGCTTGAATAGCTTAACATTATTATCTGCGTCATTTAATGGCTGCTAATAGTCCATTAAAAATGCATTATATATTCATTTAAACAACTTTCTGTGACTCCAATTTAAATTTTTCTACATTTTCTTTGCTTTTATAAGCAATCATGCATGACTTTATACACATTTAGTTCTGGACAAAATTTCGAGGTTAGAATTGTTAGTCAAGTAAAATTTTTAAATGAGTTTTGAACTCTCCACTTCCTTTTCTGGTTTGTAATGTATTCCTAGACATGGGATTTTTAAAATTCCATTTCTTGGGCAATATGGAAAACATGACAAGTAAAGTTTTAAAATTCTATAGATAAATACCATGCTTATGTAATAGCAGTGTTCAAAGAAATATCCTGAAAAAAATTTTGTCCTAAATTTTCAGAAATTTCCACAGCTATGAAAAGTATTAAAAATAGCCTTCAGGCTGGAGATGTAGCTTGGTGGTAGAGTACATTTTCGAATGTGAGAAGCCCCCAGCAAAGCACACACACACATACACACACACACACACATACACACACACACACGAACACACTTCAAAATCAAAAATTTTTAAAAAGGAATTGCAAAGCTCATGTGCCTGTAATCCTAGCTACTCAGGACGCTGAGATAAGAGAATCACAGTTCAAAGCTGGCCCAGGTAGGAAAATCTGTGAAACTCTTTTTTTTTAAATATGTATTAGTCCTTTTTTTAATTGTTTTTTATTGTGAAAATACTCTACAAAGGGGTTACAATTACATGGGCAAGATAATGAGTACATTTCTTATCAAGCATTGTTGCCTCCTCCTTTGTTTCCCCTTCCCATCCCTTCCCATCTCTCCCCACCTCCAATCTCCAATAAACCACTCAGAAAACCAGAAGTGTGGCACAATAGCTCAAGTGGTAGAGCTCTAGACTTGAGCTGAAGAGCTGAGGCCCAGAGTTCAAGCCCCATGACCTATAAAAAAAAATTGGGTTGGGAAGGTGGCTCAGTGGTAGAGCGCTTGCCTTGCATGCAGGAGGCCCTGGGTTCGATTCCTCAGCACCACATAAGCAAAAAGAAAAAAGCCGGAAATGGCGCTGTGGCTCAAGTGGTAGAGCGCTAGCCTTGAGCTGAAGAGCTGAGGGACAGCGCCCAGGCCCAGAGTTCAGGCCCCACGACCGGAGCCCCCCCCAAAAAAAGAAAAAAGAAATTCCATTATGACTTTACTAATGTTCACCATTTGTCAACTGCTAGCCACTTTAATATGATCGCTCTTAGTTGTAGATATGCTGAGTTTAGGTATTTAAATATCGTCATATATTTCTTAAAATAAGGACAATTATTTTCTGTATCCACCCCACTGTATCACTTCTAAAATATATTAAATACTTCTATATCATTTGACTAGTTAGGCTAGATTTAAAATTTCCTTCAAATGATTTTTCTTTTTTGTCAGTCATGGAGCTTGAACTTAGGGACTGGGCCGGGTCCCTGGGCTTTGCAGTCAAGGATAGGGCTCTGCCACTTTGGGCAACAGCACCACCTCTGGTGTTCTGGTAGTAAATTAAATATGAGAGTTTTCCAGATAATTCTGTCCTGACTGACTTCGAACCACAATCCTCAGGTCTCTGCTTCCTAAGTAACTATGATTACAGGCATGAGCCACCAATGCCTGGCATCCAAATGAATTTTTTACTTCAGTCAATATTGGCACATTACATTTGGCCATTGTGTTCCTTTATTCTTATAATCTAAAATATTCTAATAGTCTAATGCTGAGCCAGTCAATCTTATTTAAAAAAATTCCCAGATGATGGTTTCAGTGGCCATTTTGTCATTATGTTGAGGTAATCCATTTGGCGGAGACTGTTATTTTATTATTTCTATTTACTTTATTTCATACCAGATAATATGCAATTCCAATTTGTCCCACAACTAATGACACTAAATCTGACCACTTACTTTACAAACATCAAATCCCTCTATGGTATATTTATCCCTTTGCATTCGAAATGATGCATGAAGGTAAGTAAATATCCTGTCTATAACCGCTGTGTTACTAAATATGTGCAGCATCTATTAAATAACCCCTGACTGCGTTCTTGTTAATGGTTGCAGAATGGCCTTATTATTTCTCTATGCCATGTTAAGCTTCCTGTTCAGTTTCTTACTCCCTCATTCCTCTCCTCTCTTTTTCTTTCTCTTTGTCCAACCCTACATCCTGTTTGGATGCATGGGTTTATTTTTTAATTTAATAACATTTTTAAATAAACAAAAGCAATAAACAAAAGCATAGTAAGTCTGACTTACTATGGCTGTTAAAAATGCTCAGACTTAGCTGGGCACTGGTGGTTCATGCCTATAAGCCTGGCTATGTAGGAGGGTGAGATCTGGAATCATGATTCGAAGCAAGCCTAGGCAGAAAAGTCCCTCTAAGACTTTATCTCTAGCCAACAACTCAAAACAAACAAACAAAAAAATAAAGATCCAGAAGTGGTGCTGTATCTCAAGTGGTAGAGCACTAGCTTTGAGCACAAACAAGCTCAGGGACAGTGCCCAGGCCCTGAGTTCAAGACCCCAAATCAACCCCCAAAAATGCTCAGACGTACAATAGTAAGGAAAATGTAATATTGTATAACATTAGCACTGCTATATTATTTACTTTTAAAGCAATGGTTTTAATTTTTAATGTTTCAGAAAGTCACTATGGCATATGTTGAAATAAGTTACTTCACAATTTCCATTTCCAAAAACAACATTTGAAATTTGCAAGATTAGACAACTGAAGATCATGGTTTGTACCCACATCGGGCAGAAAAATCTGTGAGATTCCATACCTAAAATAAATTAGCAAAATCATGGCTGGAGATGTGATTTAAATGGTAGAACACCAGTGAAACAAGCGAGTAAATGGAAGATTATGGACCCTGAGAATCAGACAAAAGAAAAATGAAAAAAGAAAGAAAAATAAGAGAAAAATGGAAAGAATAGTGTACGGATTTTATGGTTAAGCCATGACATGTTTCGGTCAGACTTAGTTTTCCTCATCTGTATAAAAGGACAAAAACACCAACTCTTTCTCCTTATTGTGACTTCAAGCATGCCTCTATCTCATGTAGCCACTGTGATTATTATCACCTTGTCATTTTCTCTCAGTCTCTGTCTCTCTCTCTGGTTAGAATTCAGGACCTCTCACCCTTGCTTACTAGGCAGATATAGGCAGATACTCTATTGCTTGAGCCACATTCATCCCTCCATTAGTAGTTCTGATAGTATTAGATTCTTAAATTTGTTTTGTTTGCCAGATAAAGGGATTCATACAGGTTTTTCTGTATATTGTTCTTTATATTGTTTACTGGTTCCAACTGGTTCAAAGTCTGTGAGTACCAAATTCAAATTGTTATACATCATATGCTTTAAATGTAGCCCACATAAGCACATTATAAGACAGTTGGAGCCTACCTGTCTTTCATACACTACAAAATTATACCCACTATCTGCTAGCCATAGATAAGTTCAATGGCTACAAAATCCTCAGAGGACTGTATGGCACCTTTGTGATTCATAAACTTGCCCCCTGACTTCTTAGTATCAGCACCTAAACAGGTAAGCCACTTTCCCATTACCCCAGAATTCTATGTCCTAGTCTCCTTCTCTATCTTCACATGATCACATGGTTGGTCCAGGTGAGAGAGACACTTCCCAGAATTCTTGCAAACCTGTCCCAATAAAAGCCTATTATGCAATACTGCCACCTTGTGATCATGCCTTTACTTCAAAGTACGTGGAAAATCTTGAACTCACCACAGTCTTCATATTGAAGCTGTGGGTGAAAGATTTGAGATTCTTAATAAACTTTAAGCCTCTCTCTCTCTCCCTTCTCCCCATTCTCTCTCTTACTCTCTCTCTCTCTCTCTCTCTCTCTCTCTCTCTCTTCTCTCTCATTTTCTTTTTTTTTTTTTTTTTTGGTGCGGTCGTGGGGCCTGAACTCTGGGCCTGGGCACTGTCCCTCAGCTCTTCAGCTCAAGGCTAGTGCTCTACCACTTGAGCCACAGCGCCACTTCCGGATATTTTCTTTTTTTGTGTATGTGGTACTGAGGAATCGAACCCAGGGCCTCCTGCATGCAAGGCAAGTGCTCTACCACTGAGCCACCTTCCCAGCCTCTCTCATTTTCTTAAGAAAGATTGTAAGAAGAAAGGGAGATTTGGTTTACATTTTATTTCTTAACCTCCTTTGAAGGAATTTTATTGTAAATTCAAATTGTTCAATAGGGAATCTGCTTGGGTAACATTGCTTTGCTTTGTTCCAGAAGGGATTATAATGTGTTAGAGTGCACAGGAAACTGTTTTAGGTGCCAATTGAAGGTTGATCTGTTTAAGGAGTCTCATTTCAACTTTGTACTGAGTTCTAATAAAGAATGTTGCATTCATTACTCAGTTCTTTTTAGCAGGGATTATTTTACTGGGAAGGTAATGAGGATGACAGAGCTAGTACTGGGCAGAGCTAATATTTGAGGATTGATTTAATAACTAGGCCATGCTCTTGCCCACTCATCATTCTGTTTTTTATTTTTAACATGTTTTTCATTGTGAGAATACTGTACAGAGGAGGGGTTACAATTGCATAAGAAGGTAATGAGTACATTTCTTATCAAGCATTGTTGCCTCCTTTGTTTTTCCCCTACCATCCCTTCCCTCCCATCTCCATGACTACACTACCATCCCCTACCCCCGCCTAAATTATAAAGTTTGTTTTTCTACATAGCATCTCATTGTTACAATGGGTCCACCTGTATCCCTGTTTAAACAATTTGTTTTTTCCCTTACTCTCTCCAAATTATACCAACATCAAATACAGTGAAAACCGGGGTTATACCGTGGGGAAGGGACATATAAAGCAACAAAAAAATCACGTGGTAGCTAAATACATTAGAAGCAATAGCAAGAAAGAAAAAACCACTTGTGTCCTTATCTTGGGGTTCATTTCGCTTAATACCATTTTATCTGACCTTTTCTACTTGTCTCAGACATACACTAGTTATTGCAAATAAGGGAAACCATGGGACCTATGTTTCTTTGGGCCTGGCTTACTTCACTTAATATGATTTTTTCCGTCTTTCCATTTCCTAACAAGTGGGGCAAATTCTGTTTTACCTGCTCCAGAGCTGACATTAATCAATATTTGAGTATTTATACCTCTAATGGTACAAGTTCAGTGACAATTTTACTTTAAGTTTTTTTCCATTCCTCAAATACATTATAACATTAAAACTTGAAGTTTTTTTTAATTGTGAAAACACCATCCAGAGGAGTTACAATTACATGGACAAGATAATGAGTACATTTCTTATCAAGCAGTGTTGCCTCCTTCTTTGTTTCCCCTTCCCATCCCTTCCCATCTCCCCACCACCACCACCCATCCCCCCCAAAGTTGTAAAGTTCGCTTTTCGACATAACAACTTGCACATCTCATTGTTGCAATGGGTCCACCTGTATCCCTATTTAAACGAATTTTTTGCCCTTCCCCTCCACAAATTAAAGAATGACATTGACCCATTTGTTAGGAAATGGAAAGACTTGGAAAAAATTATATTAAGTGAAGTAAGCCAGGTCCAAAGAAACATAGACCCATGGTTTCCCTTGTTTGTAATAACTAGTATATATCTGAGACAAGCAGAAAAGGCCAGATAAGTTGATGTTAGGCTAAATAAACTCCAAGATAAGTATTCAAATGTTTTCTCTTTCATGTGATTGTTTCTAACATATTTATAAGATGATTTCTTTGTTACATTGTATGTCCCTCCCCCACAGTATAACCCCTGCTTTCACTGTAGTTTTTAAATATATCTTTATGTGTGTTGGCTACTCTTTGATCCATTTGACAAAGGGGACTTAAAGAGAAGCATGGGGGGGTAGGGGATGGCTATTTCTATTTGGGCCTATGAATTGTAAAGGCAACCCTCACAAGCTACCCACAGGTAATATACATAAGACAAATATGACACAGAAAGCATCAAAGTGCTTTATTTAATAATCAAGTATTACAAATTTGAGTTTCAGCAGGTTGAGCAGGAAACAAAGATAGTGAATCCTGGAGCGTCAAAAAATGTAAATAGGTAAGAAGTTTATGAAGAACTCTTAATAGCCTACAAACTCTTAATACCTTACAAACAAGCAGGGCTTAACAAAAGTTTGCCAAGTGAGAAAACCTTGAGCAAGGAAAAAACAGACTACAATTATGCTCAAATACCATTGTTTTTAGGTTATTAGGTATAATACAGAATTCATATATCTGACAGTAAAAAGGATGGAGAGACTTGACTAAAGATATGATAGCAATAGCTTGTGGCTGTGATAACGAGAGGTGAAATGATGCTCAGGGGAGAAACATTGTCAAGACGAAGTTAAGCTTATATACTAGGGCCATAGAAAAGGAATTCAAGTTGTATTTTCCATATATATTTTTCTGAGTTAGAAAAGGAAAGAGAGAAGGAAAGGCCTTTGACTTAGGAAATCTCATAGTATGCATCATGTAGTTTTCTCTAGCCTTGTTGGAAGCTAGCAGAAGGCAGGACAAGATAAGAGGAAACACAATAATTACAGTTATTAGTCATTGAAGGGGACAGCCTCCATATGTCTTCTATAAAGCCAGGAACACCCCCACCTCCAAAGATCTGGATGGATGGAGACAATTTTTCTAGCAATATATCTTAGCATCTATACAGCCTCAGAATTGATCCATCAGAGTATAAGATTATAATAAAATTGGAGCTACTTGTTGATAATTGGTCTGACTAGGCTGTGTGGTCACTTCTTAAGATAACATTTACTAGTATTCATATTTATAATATCAAAAGAGGATTTAACTATCCAGCCAGCTGGATAATTTAAGGGTTAATTCTGGTAGGTAAGTTACATCTCATTTTGATTCACCAAATCTACTTGACAACTACACAGTACAAATATCCTCAATGTATGTTAGTCAGAATTAAGTTTGATAACTACCCAGTGTTCAATAATAGGAGAAAATCAGAAGAAAAAACATAACTCAGACAGCAAACAAATGAGAGAAATAAACAAGCTGAGAACTCAGAAGATCCACTATATGATCAATTATTTATTATGGCTATAAAGGCAAGGATTGCTGTTTATTTGCTAAAGCTAATACTGTGGTTTGAATGTGGTTTGTCCTCCTCAAAATTCATGTTGAAATTTTGCCCAAAATATAACATTATTTAGAGGTGTAGAGTCCATTGCAAAATACATTTAGTCATTAAGAGGGAATAACACTTCTGTCTCTGAAGTAGGCTATTTTTCAAGAGTAGACTATTATAAAGTGATTTCTACTTCCATTCTACTTTTACTTCCATTATAAAGTCATTTCTCTTCTAACTCTGTTACTTCTCTTCCACCCATGTAAGCAATACAAGAACAAACCATACTCATCGACTTCCAGACCCACATATCAAAATAAACCTTTTATCATTTTAAATTACCCAGTATCAGGTGCTCTGTTCCAGCAACATGGAACTGACTAAAACAACTGCCAAACAAAAGACTATGGAGTTAGTGGCTTAAACAACAGACATTTTTATTTTCTCATAGTTCTGAAGGATGAAGGTCCAAAGTCAAGTTATCAGCCTGGCTCGTTTTTCTTCAGCCTCTTTCTATAACTGTAGACAGGTTCATTCTCCATGTGTTCTTTTCTCTTTGTGCACATGGAAGGTACAGGCTCTAGTTCTTTGTCCAGGAAACCAGTAAGTCTTTTGTTAGCATTTTAATGACAAGATCTATTATCACAAAGGCCAAATATTGCTCCAAGGGAGGCAGAAAAATCTAGACACTATGAAGATACAAGTGGTGGGGGAGAGGAGGACTAATATTGTTTATTATAACCATTTTTACACAAGTTTGTACTGAAAGGATTATGGGCTACAAAATCTGACAATGACTTTAAAGAAAGAACTGAAATTACATGGATGGTAGTTCTGCATGCTTGTCCTATGTCACAAGTTGGGAAAACCATTGCAACTTAGGCTTTTGTAACTATACTGTAAAATGCAATATAGATCAGCTCCTTCTATGTTACCCAAGGGGGTAAGTTGTGGCGATCTCCAATGTCTGTTCTCTTTTCATAACGATGCCAGTCCACTGAGATTGAGGTCTCACACTTCAGGCCTCATTTAAGTTTAATTAGCTCTATAAAAGCTCCAGTCTCCAAACATTGTCATATTGAAAAAACACTCCACATACAGCAGAAGGCATTGGAGGATACACAGTGGAGGAACAAAGTTGTTGAATGTTATTCTATATGACAGTGGAAAACAGAGTCATTTAAATAATTATGCTACATTAGATGGAGTTTTGTCATATGAAGAGAAATATAAAGCTATGTGGGTATGTATATGTTTATGCAAGTAATGTGGCATGAACTCCGAAAATTGCCTAACATCCTTATGAATTTTAAATTGAAAAAAAGAGATATGTGAGATCATTAAAATCATAATTATGGTTTTTGTTAAATATCTCGACAATTATTTTGTCTAAGAAAAACTAAGTATCACATAAATTAAGACTTTTATTGATCTGCAACAGAATTTGGTTTGGAAAGCAGAATTTCTAATACCTAATATTAGATGTTTAACATAATATCTAATACAGTATAATCATGTTGCTTTACACGTTACATATAATTTAATAACATAGAATCTCCTCTGTAAAAAGATTTCCAAAACAATTTAATTTTAATTTTAGAAACAAAAAATATGTATAATTTATATAATCTTACTATTTTGTGTTGAATGTGTTTAGTGTCTTCAAATTAAATAGCCATTAGAAGATATTTATATATACATATTGGTGTATATAGGTAGCTAAGGTATCTCCATGATTACCTATGAATAATTTGGGGTATAAGACTCAAATTACCTACCAGCATGGTCAACCATACTCGGAATAAAGCAGAAATGTAGAATAACTATTATTTCAAGGTTATACATACATCATTGTTTTTAAGCCTTGTGATTAGAAGCAAAATATTAGGACTCTCAACTTTTCAAGCTTTTCCTAACTTTTTAATATATATATATATATATTATTGTAAAAATATTATACAAAGGGGTTACAGTTACATGAACAAGGTAATGAGTCCATTTCCTATGGAGCACTGTTACACCCTCCTTTATATTTCCTCTACCATCCCTTTCCTTCACACCTCCCCAACTCCTCCCTCCCCTCTTCCACCTCTCCCCCCTCCGCCCCCGCAAAGTTGTAAAGTTCTTTTTCAACATACTCTCTTGTACACCTCATTGTTACAAAGAGTCATCCTGTATCCTTATTTCAGTATTTTGTTATTTCCTTTCTCCTCCCCAAATTAGAAAAATGTATAGACAAGATTCAGGACACCAGAATCAAATACAGTGATGACAGGGGTTGTACCATGGGGGAAGAATATACAAAGAAAAAATCACATACAGTACATTATAAGTCCATTAAAAAGAACAACAACAAAGATAAAACCTCTTGTGTTCCTAACTTTTCAATACATAAATCATGAATGTTATAGGTTTTTCTGAATCATAAAAGCACATCAGAGCCATAGATTCGCTAAGAACAATAAGAAATTCTATTGTTGAACAGTTGTCTTAGTGTCTGGTCATATTTCCTATAACTTGCGAGGGTGTTAGTTCATGGAAAGATATTTCATGGGAATTATGATTCATCATTTGATATTACCTACATTGCAGTAACTAGTAAAACATGTAAATAGAAACTTACAGAAACAATTGAATCATTGACTTGCTTGAGATGGATGCTTCCAAAGAAAAGAATTCTAAAATTTTTTATCATAGTTAAGGAGTAACAGGTTGTGGTCATGATAAATCCTTAAATAAGGATTTGCAGTTCAGCACAATGGAAACATCCTGGTAGCAAAAGACAAGAAAAAGGAGGGAGCCATGGTGGCTCATGCCTGTAATCTAAGAGTCTGAGATCTGAGGATCATGGTTCACAGCCAGCCCATACAAGAAAGTCTTTCATTTGCATTTCTTTTATGGCTAGGGATGTTGAACATTTCTTCATGTGTCTATTGGCCATCCTTCTTTCTTCTTCAGAGAAGTTTCTCTTTACGTCTTTCGCCCACTTGTTTATTGGGCAGTTGTTTCTTTGAGGCTTTGTTGTTGGGGGGTTTAATTTTTTGAGTTCCAAGTATATTTTAGATATGGTACCACCTCACTCCAGTTAGAACGGCAAAAATCAAGAACTCTAACAACAACAGATGCTGGAGGGGATGTGGACAGAAAGGAACCTTACTTCATTGTTGGTGGGAATGTAAACTTGTTCAATCACTTTGGAAAGCAGTATGGAGGTTCCTCAAAAGACTTCACATAGAGCTCCCCTATGACCCAGCAATCCCACTTTTGGGCATTTACCCAAATGTTTACAAACAAGACCACACAAAAGCTACCAGCACAACTATGTTTATTGCAGCATTATTTACCATAGCTAAGATATGGAACCAACCCAGATGCCCCTCAGTAGATGAATGGATCAAGAAAATGTGGTATATATACACAATGGAATTCTATGACTCCATCAGAAAGAACGACATTGCCACATTTGTTAGGAAATGGAAAAACTTGGAAAAAATTATATTAAGTGAAGTAAGCCAAGCCCAAAGAAACATAGGTCCCATGGTTTCCCTTATTTGCAATATCTAGTATATGTATGAGTCAAGCAGAAAAGGTCAGATAATGTGATGTTAGGAAAATGAACCCTTAGATATGTATTTTAGTGTTTTTTTTCTTTCATGCATTTGTTTCTAATGCATTTATAAGATTATTTCCTTGTTGCTTTGTATGTCCCTCCCCCACAATATAACCCCTGCTTTCAATATATTTGATGTCGGTATAATTTGTGGAGGAGATGGGGAAAAACAAGTCGTTTAAGGATACAGGTAGACCTGTTGCAACAATGAGAAGTACAAGTTGTCATGTCGAAAACGAACTTTACAACGTTGGTTCGGGGGCAGGGGGGGGAAGGATTGGGTGGGGGGGCTGGGGGGGGAAGGCTGGGAAGGAATGTGAAGGGTAAACAAAGGAAGAGGCTGCAATGCTTGATAATAAATGTAAGCATTATCTTGCCCATTTAATTGTAACCCCTCTGTACAGTATGTTCACAAAAAATTAAAATTAAAAGTAAAAAAAAAAACAATGATTTTTTTAGGGCTGGGAAGGTGGCTCAGTGCTTGCCTTGCATGCATGAAGCTCTGGGTTTAATTCCACAGCACCACATAAGCAGAAAAAGCCAGAAGTGATGCTGTGGCTCAAGTGGTAGTGCTCAAGCTTTGAGCTGAAGAGCTGAAGGACAGTGCCCAGGCCCAGGGTTCAGGCCTGATGACCGACAAAAATAAATAAATAAATAAATACATACATACATACATAATAAAAATGATTTTTTAAAAATAACCTTTTATATCCTACAGAATTATATCCGTTATGAGGCTTACCAATCAATATAGTTGTATTCATCATAATGAGCAGTAACAAATAATATTAAAAAATAAATTGGATATATTCCCTTTCCTGTGATTGGTGAACATATATTGCAAAGGAGAAATTAAATGGTTTTGCTTTATAAAGTATAAATGGAATCTAAAGAAGTGATAAGTTTTCTCACTACTAAGTATCTTTCTGTATTTCAAGTCTGTATTTGAATATTTCCTGCTCTGAACTTCAATACATACATAGTACATGTGAAAACACATGTGCACAGTACATGAAAACTCAGTTAATGATGCCTATCATCGTAAACACTAAGTAGACAGATGATTCTAGCAGAATGATAAAATTGTTTCTTTTCTCCTTCAGATTAGATGACTGCTGGTTTAGAGTCAATCTAGAACAGCCTTGGCCCTTTAATGAGAAAATAGGAGTACTTTTGTCTCCACTGGCATTCATTTTTGCATCTTGTTTTGCATCTTGTTTTTGCATCTCTGTATAGCTTCAAAATGAGAAATAATGCATTTGTTCTGGCAGTATTCATAAGTTGATTTCATGATAATTGGTAGAGGTGGTTTGACTTTTTACTGGGATCATGAACATGATGTATTTCTAAAGAAAGTAACATATCAGTGAAGAATTATTTAGTCTATGATATCCTATGCCAGTAAAAATTTTAAATATTCTTTATATAAGCTTTAACATAAAAGTTTAGGGTCAGTCAATGAAAGGTTTATCAAGACATGTTTGCTTTTACCTTTGAAGGAGTCTATACAGTGACAATAGTAAATAAATCTTAGAAACATTTTTTTCTTATTTCTTCATACTTTTGTAAATATACTTCCCTAAAAACAGAACCAAATGAGAAATTATATATATATATATGTATATATATAGTAAGATGCAACTACCAATAATGTTTCATATAGAAATATACAATAGTTCTTCAATCATTATGTAGGTCTCATAATAAATCTACTTTACAACCATGGCACATAATAAACATCCAAAAATATTCCCTGGATTTGAGTATTTTTTAATACTTATCAAGATTAAATATTCAAATCCTTTACCTCTTAAATGCATAAAAATTTGCTCTAGAGATTGTTTAATCAAACCATTAATTAGAACTTGGAAGAGTGCTAAATTATATAAACCCGAAGGATAGAAAAATTAGTAGACATATTCAGAATTTTCAAGAATGTTTCATTAAATGTTTAATGAAATGAGAAAATGTTCATAGCATAATGCTAAGTGAAAGAGCATATTTAGTCTGAATAATATTTGTGTTGTGTGAATTACATGTGTGCATATATGTGTGCATGTGCATATATATATATATATATAAACCTTAAAATGATAGGAAATAATCTTATTGTGAAGGAGAGAATTTTGTGGTCTTTTTTAAATTTAATTTTATAGTCAGAATGAATGACAGAGGGGTTACAGTTACATACATAAGGTAGTGAGTATATTTCTTGTTGAACTTGTCACCCCCTCTCTCATCTTTCTCCCAGTTTCCCTTCCCTCCAAGCTCCCCCCACGTTGTACAGTTCATTTCTAACATTGTCTTGTGAATATCACTGTTGCATTTGTTTCCCCTTTGTCCTTTGTCTCATCATTTCATTGTTCCTCTTCCCTTTCCTATTCAGATAAAGGTAGATACAATACCCAGGGTATCAAAATCAAATACAGTGACATCAGGGGATAAACCATAGGGGAAAAACACAAAAGAAAAAAGAAATCACATAGTACATTAAAAATAACAACAAAGAAAACCTCTTGTTTCCATGTCTTGGAGTTCATTTCGTTTAACATCATCTTATATGGTCATATGCACATTGTTTATTTTCTTAGTTGCAAATTCTTTGGGGTTTTGCTTTAGATTTTTTAATGGTGAACATATTTTATGCCCTGAATAGATGACAAATGAAATTTTAAATGGATAAACTCAAGCCAAATAATGTGTACAGATGCTAGATAGTTTCCTTCTACTTCTTGTCTCTGTGAGAGTGTGATAATGTTTGCTAGAAAATAGATCATATGATCTGATTAATAGTGCATTTACTAAGATAATATCATTTCAAGTTTTATCTTCTCTCAAAAGTTTTCCACTTTATTTCCTTGTCAGCTTAGGATCCCCATCATAACACAAATTGGCCTCTTTCTTCCATGGGAAATGCTTCTTCCATGTGAGATATACTTACCCTTTCCTTTTTCTGTTTTTTATGTGCATACTATTAAAAATATAAGGGAAAACAAATAATAAACAGCATTCACAAGTTTTGAAAAGTGAATCATACTTTTTACAGTACAGTATAGCCTTTTTTTCTTCAGACCTAGAGATTTATAATTTATTGTAGCTGGGTCCTGGTGGCTCACGCCTGTAATCCTAGCTACTCAGGAGGCAGAGATTTGAGGTTTGTGGTTCAAAGCCAGCCTGGGAAGAAAAGTCTGTGAAACTCTTATCTCCAATAAGAAAACCGGAAAGTGGTGCTGTGGCTCAAGTGGTAGAGTACTCATGTTGAGCTGAAGAGCTGAGGCACAGTGCCCAGGACCAGAGTTCAAGCCCCATGACCGACCAGAAAAATTTTTTATTGTGTATAAAGATTCAGAGTCCTGTTTTGCAACCTAGAAGTAGTTTTGGAAATTACCTTAACACTTTAATGAACTGCATGAAGAACACAACGCACATGTATAATACAATTGCTTTGAGTCAGGCTAGATCCCTGTCAAGAGAATCACTCTCAAGGACACAGAAGTCCTGTTCAGGCATCTTCTTTTCCAGCATGGCCAGGCCTCCATCCTGGTTTCTTTCTCTGAATGTCTATGGTGAGTTGTCTGCTTCGGAGCAGGTATTTTTCACTCTGTACCATTGGAGGGGTGTTGGACTCACAAACATAATTGATTTGACTCATTATTTGGGGGAGGAGTTCCTGATAGCTGTCTTCCATCACCAGTGTGGAACCAGATGAACACCCATAGCCTCACCTCTTTTTCGCATCTTGCTGTGGCAGAAATTTGAAAGATAAAATGAAAAGGTTAGTTATTCCCCAGAATAAACCTGTTTATCAAAGTTAGTCTCCATTAGGATTGATTCCAACTGTCCAACCCTTGTCCAATCGAGATATAAGCCATCTTGCCTCCTGTTATCCAATTCCTATTGACTCTATCCATCTCTTATGGTCTCTATTATATCAATTTTTCAGTTACTTCTGAGATCCATTTAATTCATTGGATTTTTCAGTGCAAGAAGGTTTTTTTATAGTCCCTGTGTGGTTGCTAGGTACACTAGAAGTTATTTCTCTCCCTGGATGTGTATTTCTGAAAGTGAGTGGGTGCCTGCTCAGTTTTATTCTTTCTGTGTTGCCACACATATTCTTTAGAGTATCTAGTTTTATACTCTCCCTGGTAATTGTTTTTATCAGGATCCAAAATTGTACTTTCTTCTACAAGTTGGTGAATGTAAAGCCCAACAAAATTTCCCTCTTTGTTAATTCACTAAGCTATACCAAAGAGAATGTAACTGACTGCATTTGTATGGCTGCCAGGTAATATATGCTTTGTGTTCAGAGCACAAATAAAAACCAATGTCCATAGTCTAATAAACAACCCATATTACTTTGAGAGACTGACAACAAAAACTATTGCAAGTCAATCCTAGAGTTTGGACCTGGGTTCAATAGATTTCAGAGCAGGTTACCTCATCTTTGCTTGGAAATTAAAGAAGAGTTTGTGTGGGTTTTTAAGGATTGCCATCACAAAACACCACAAATCGATTATTTAAACAACACAAGTTCTGGGGGCCTAAAAATCCAAATCAAATTGCTATGACCTCTAGTTCCATTTAGACAAAGGAAGACTGACTGCTGCAGAACTCACCTTGTGACTGGGTGGTTGGCTTCTCTCTACATCTCTTTGCATGATTGCCCCCCCCATGTCCATCTGTCTTGTCACATTACTTCCTTTTCATAGACACTTACTCTACAGGAATAGGGTCCCCCCTCCTACAGTCTGGTCTCATCTTAACTAATTATATCTATAACAACTCTTTTTCCAAATAACATTATGTTCTGAAGTTCTAGAGGTTCGGACATATGAACTGGTTAGGAAGGTCACTGTGCAGCTCATATCAGGGCCTTTCTAAGCACATTTTCTATCCCTGGAGATATACGCCCCTCCTTTTGTATCTTACTTTGGTTTTTAGTTTTATTTATTTATATGTATGTATTATAAAGATACTGTACAGAGGGGTTACAGTTATAAGAGTAAGGCAATGAGTACATTTCCTAGTCCTATCTAGCATTGTTAGCCCCTCCTTTGTTTTCCCCTACCATCCCTTCCCTCCCCACCTCCCCAACTCCTCCCTCCCCCTCCACGTTGTAAAGTTCTTTTCAACTGAGTGTCTTGTACATCTTAGTGTTACAATGGGTCAACTTCAACTGAGTGTCTTGTACATCTCAGTGTTACAATGGGTCAACTTGTATCCTTTTTTCAGCATTTTGTTATTTCTCTTCCCATCCCCAAATTAGAAAAATGTATAAACAAGATGCAGGACACCAAATTCAAATACAGTGAAAACAGGAGTTATACCATGGGGGTAGAACATACAAAAGAAATAAAAAAGCCATATAGTACATTATAAGTGCATTAAAAACAGCAGCATGAAAGATAAAACCCCTTGCATCCCTATCTTGGGGTTCATTTTGCTTATCATCATCTTATATTGTCATCTGTACATAGCTTTTGACCTTTTCTCCTGATTTATCACAGCATTATTCACCAACTCTCATACTATTGCCATAGCAAAATGTCACTGTGTAGCCTAGACTGGCCTCCAGTTCATGAGCTTCCTTCTTGTGCTCTCCAAGTAGCTAGAATTACAGCACATGCTACCATTTCTGGCATTATACTAGACTAATCTTTGAGATTCATTGAACATGATAACAAAGACTAGTTCAGAAGAGAAAACTCAGTAGACAAGCACTGAGGCAGGGCAACAACAGTGTTTCAGCTCAGAAATGTCAAATTGATGATGAAAGCAACAAGGATCCGTTGGAGAACTATATAACTGTTGGATTTGAGTTTATAAATGATTAGGCTCATAGCATCTATGATGTACACCTTGTCCACCAGTAGGAATTACATTACTCAAGTACGTCCTATTCATTCTTTCAGCCTTTCCCAAAATTTTCTGCAAAACTTTTTTCCTTATTTTTAATATAATTTTATTATTATTAAGAGACAGAGGGTTTAGCATTTCATTAGTCAGGAACATTTCTTGAACAATGTCACTCCTTCCTTTGCTTTCCTTCTCCCCTCTCTACCTACAAGTTACATAGGTCGTTATCCACAGTGTAGACTGACTAGCATAATGGCACTTGCTCACCTTTCCTCTCTCTAACTTCCTGTGCCTCCCTTTTTTCCTCCTAAAAGAAAGAAACAAATACCACCACCACCAACAAAACAATAACAAAAACAAAAAGCATATTTCCATTTCCTAGAATTCATTTCAATAAATAGTGCTTTAAATACTCAGAGAAGTTATACCCTTCGGTTCCTGCTCTAAGGGTATCTTCCTTTAGGTCGATTGTTTGTGTGGGAATGCCAAGAGTCCTTATACGTGTTATCATGCCAGTTATAGTTTATATCTAGCTTCTACATATGAAAGAAAACATGGACTATTTCGTCTCTTAAATTAATTCTTATTTTAACTCTTCTTTCACACTGAGGATGATATTAAGCAGGCATGTATGTTCATAACTCTTCAAATTTTTCCAATTATAAAGTAATTGCCTAGATTTCTACCCAATGCAACTGAGTTGATTTACAGATGATCACTATAAACTCTGTTAATTTTCTGGAGTTTCAAAATTGTAGCATTTGCTGTAACTTCCCTGAAGGTACAAACATCACCAGTATTAATTGAAATATTAATAATCTGATAATATCAAAACTTTTTACAGCTGTGATTGAAGAATGAGCCCAAGACAGCATGAAATGTTATTGAAATGTTTTAAGTTGTTGGTATCTGATGAAAAGATAAGTCTTTCATTTTGTCCTGTGAAAGACACTATGTTGACATTGTGTCAGATCACAAAAGGCAAAGAATCCCTGAGAGGAGAAAACCAACCACATGAAAAAATGCTTTGCTATTGGTGCCTTTGAAGTTGCGACTCAAATCTTTGGAGGAAGGTATTGTGTGTTACATGTAGAGAAACCTTTACAAAAATAATTATTAGCCTTTCATATGCCTCCAAAGAATTTAAGTCACATTTAAACATATGCAAAACCTCTTAGACCTCTCAAAGGTAATAATGAATCATTGACTTTTGGGGGGGGAGTCGGTTGTGCAGCTTGAACTCTGGGCCTGGGTGTTGTCCCTCAGTTTTTCAGCTCTTCAGCTCAAGGCAAGTGCTCTACCTCTTGACCCACAGCACCACTTCCGGTTTTCTGGTGATTTTTTTGGAAATAAGAGTCTCACAGACTTTCCTGCCCTGGCTGGCTTTGAACCCCTATCCTCAAATCTCAGCCTCCTGAGTAGCTAGGCTTACAGGCGTGAACTACTGGCACCCAGCAAGCTTTTTCTTGTTAACTCACTCATCACTAAGAACATAAGTCATCATCCTGTACTTTCTACGAGGGGACAAAATTCTCCCAAGATAATATGATGTTAGAACATCACCTAATTAGTTCATTCAAGAATCACATATGTATTCAGATTGAGATCCCTCTTGATTCTATCAACTAGCCTCTAACTGTATCTTCTGTTTCATTCTTTTATGTATTTCTGTATAAGCAAGTCTTCTGCTATTAGTGCAGAAATAGTATTTTAGAAAAGTTAAATCTTTGAAAATATCTCCATGCTTAGAAATGTGTTTCCTTTTATTGCTTTTGGCTGTACTTTATAAATTGCCTGGAAAGCAAATTCTTCAACAAAGACCACTGGAAAAATTTATAACTGAATTAGAACTTTTCTTTGAAGTTTGGATGTGTATACTGTGGTACTGAAATTTTCTTTCTGTTGTCCATACAGCTGTATAAACCACACAAAGGCACTATCTCTTAAAACTTCTAATGGAGACTAAATTTTAGCATCAATTTTGGAAGAACACAACATTCAAATTGTAACTTCCCTGGCACCTTACTATAGTATTGTATTTTACTTATTTCTTTTTTAATTAAGTTTTTTATTGTGAAAATACTGTACAGAGTGGTTACAGTTACATGAGCAAGGTAATGAGTACATTTCTTATCAAGCATGTTGCCACCTCCTTTGTTTTTCCCCTACCATCCCTTCCCTCCCACCTCCACAACTACGTCCCCCGCTACCTCCCCACCCCCTGCCTAAATTGTAAAGTTCGTTTCTCTTTTTTTTAAATTTAAAGTTCGTTTTTCAACATAGTGTCTTGTGCATCTCATTGTTACAATGGGTCAACCTGTATCCCTATTTAAACATTTTGTTTTGTCACTTCCCCTCCCAAATTATACCGACATCAAATACAGTGAAATCAGGGGTTATACCGTGGGGAAGGAACATACAAAGCAACAAAAAAAATCACATGGTGCATTATAAATACATTAGAAACAATAACAAGGAAAAAACCTGTGTCCCTATCTTGGGGTTCATTTCGCTTAATATCATCTTATCTGGTCATATGTACATAGCTTTTGACCTTTTCTACTTGTCCCAGACATATACTAGTTATTTACAGACATATCCTGTTATTTCTAACAGGAAGATACAACTCGAAATACAGTCCAGGAAATACTAGTATTGAAAATAGAAACAAGACTCACCAGATGAAACCCTAGATTTGATTCTCAACACCACAAAAGTAGAAGTATATTTTTAAAAAAGGAAAATATAAACTTAACGATACTTTTAGCCTGAAGGATATATTCTTATTTAGAACACTAGCTGGCATATGTATTAATATATAAAACTATATATAATGATATTTAATATTAATTTAAATTTGCTATATTAAAGTGAATTAATGTTTCACTTAAAAACCGTAAATGTATGGGTCAGCATAAGATAAAACATTTAACAGCAATTATTGTAATGTACAACTATGGATTTATTTACTCAACTTTTTGTTTGATATTTATTCTATTCAGTGAACTATATATTACAACAGGGAATTCTTTTTTTTTTGGTACGTTTATTGTAAAACCGCTGTACAGAGGGGTTACAGTTACATGAGCAAGGTAATGAGTGCATTTCCTATTGAGCATTGTTGTTGCCTCCTCCTTTGTTTTCTCCCTACCATCCCTTCCCTCCCACCTCCACAGCTGCCCCCGCCCCACTAAACTTGTAAAGTTCGTTTTCAACATAGTGTTTTGTACATCTCATTGTTACAATGGTTCAACCTGTATCCTTATTTAAGCATTTTGTTTTTTTCCCTTCCCCTCCCCAAATTAGAGAAGTGTATATACAATATGCAGGGCACCAACATCAAGTACAGTGAAAATAGGGGTTATACTGTGGGGGAGGAACATACAAAGCACCAAAAATTCACATGGTACTCTATAAATACATTAGAAACAATAGCAAGAAAGAAAAAAGATATTTGTGTCCCTATCTTGGGGTTCATTTCACTTAACATCATCTTATATGGTCATATGTACATAGCTTCTGGCCTTTTCTACTTGTCCTACACATGTACTAGTTATTGCAAATAAGGAAAACCATGGGACCTATGTTTCTTTGGGCCTGGCTTACTTGACTTAATATAGTTTTTTCCAAGTCTTTCCATTTCCTAACAAATGGAGTAGTGTCATTCTTTCTGATGGAGGCATAGAATTCCATTATATATATATAAGTGTATATATATATATATATATATATATCACATTTTCTTGATCCATTCATCTACTGGGAGGCATCTGGGTTGGTTCTATATCTTAGCTATGGTAAGTAGTGCTGCAATAAACATAGTTGTGCTGGTAGACTTAATATGGCCATGAGCTTCCCTATGGGCTCAGCAATCCCACTTTTGGGCATTTACCCAAACAATCAGGGAATTCTTTTATTCATTAGGATTCCACAATGTATAAGCACCTAGTACATAGTACCTTGTACACATACTAAATATTTGCCAAGCAAATGATTATATAGGAAAGATGCCTAGAAATAGTATACATTTTTTAGTATTCCTTTGTCAGTAGTACTAGGAGATGGTAAGAGTTTGATCTGTTTGACAGAATGGAAAACAAAGAGGAAGGAATAAGATACTTATATATGAGGAAAAGAGGAGCAGTAAAGATGTCTCTAAGGTGCAGAATTAAGAATCAACACTAATCAAAACAAGAAATCAAGAAGAAAAGTGAGATAGATAGTACAGAGAAGGAGTTTAGCAAACATTTCCAACTTCTTTAAAAGTTCTTTAATTTTAGAAACTCATTTAGCAGTTTAAAATGAAATCAAGAAGGACAATTTGTGTGTGTGTGTGTGTGTGTGTGAGAGAGAGAGAGAGAGAGAGAGAGAGAGAGGAGAGAGCAAGAAAGAGAGAGAGAGAGCCCTAGCACTTGAACTCAGCTCCTGGACACTGTCTCTGAGCTTTGTGCCCAAGGTTAGCACTCTACAACCTGAGCCACACAGTTTTTTGAGCATTTTTTGAATAGTTCGTTGGAGCTCAGAGTCTTATATTCTTTTCTACTCAGGCTGACTTTCAACTGCAATTCTCATCTCTCAGCCTCCTGAGTAGCTAGGATTATACACATGAACCACCAGTGCCCAGTTAGAAATATCAGTAGATGAAAATTCCAGGGAATACTATGCCAAGAGAGCATGGAATCACCCATTTCTTCAATGAAGAAACTTGTCTGAAGCAGTACTTGGAAACATTTGAAAATCAGCCTTTAATGTCAGGCACTCTTCTCTCTAATTTCTGTTTCCATTTTTGCTGTGCTTACATCAGCATTAAAGACTTTCTAACAGGCCATAGATCTTGGTGAAGACAAACTGGTTTCTTGTAGTAATAGCAAATCAAATCTCATACAGTAATTGCAGGCTTTCAGATATTATGATGACAATAGGAAAACAAAGCCATGAAATGTGATCAATTTTGAAATGTTATCATTTCAACAGTCAAAAAGCAAAACAAGCAGGCCTCTCCTGCTCCACTTAGAATCTAGAATCACCATAGTTATTGCCTTAATAGGAGGGTTTGAGAGATGTGCTTGTGCTTATGTAATGGTTTTAAGGATATTTCTTGGAAGTAGGACATGGGGAGAGCTTGGCAGATTTCCACATCCCTGTGGCACAGTTAGTGAGACAAAAGGTTTCTCAGTGAATAAATTAGAAACATTTGTCATTTCAAAACTGCAAGACTATGCCAATTAATGAGGAGAGCCAGAATGTTTGTCACAGAAAATCTTGGAAAGACTAAATTTCCTTTGTCTCTTTATCTTTCCAAGTATGGAATATTCCTTGGAAATAACTGGGACTGCCTTTGGCCTAAATTCTGGAAAATGAAACAGTATTAAAACTTGGTGATGTTGCACATGTCTTCTTACTGTTTGAATAATTTACTTAAGGTAAAATCATCTGGGTGATTGAAATTCTCATTGGCTTCAATTTTCAATAAGGAAGGATTGAAAAAATGGAGTAAGATAAATCTTCCTGATGTTTCATGAAACTTAGGCCCTGCTCTACAACTGTGTTTCACCCCATGAAAGTATATCAAAAGAAAGTTTTTTTATATATACACAGTGTTTACAGACAATAAAAAATAACCTGTAGGTATTGAATTTGTATTGAAAAACTACATATAATTTTTCTGAACTGCAGAAAATATTTATTTTGGCACAGGAGATAAAATATCTCATTCATTTCTAACATTGCAAGTTAATATTTTTGTTGTGTTTTAATTAATAAGATTAACACACTGTACTTGATTTTGGTACCATGCATCTTTTATACACATTTGTCTAATCTGGGGAGGGAAAGGGAATAACAAAATGCTAAAAACAAAGACACAGGATGACCCATTGCAACAAGGATACCCACAGGACGGTATATTGGAAATTAACTTTACCACTTCAGGTGGGGAGGGGGCGGGAGGCATGCTGGGGTGGGGGGAGGAGTGTGGGAGGTGGAGGAGGGAAGGGATAGTGGGACAACAACAAGGGAAGGAGTAACAATGGTCCACAAGTAACTGTAACTCCTCTGTACAGCATCTTTACAATAAAATAAATTAAAAAATTAACACAAAGTGTCACAGGCCTCCTTGTCACCAATACAATTCAATAAATTCATTGTGAGGGAAGCTGAAGACTCAAATTCACTGTATTAGTAATTCTTCAACACCGTGATAAAATGGTACCTGTTCTCATCCAGAATGAGTCAACATCAATCTACTGCAAATTAAAATTTTGACCTGGTACGTTTCTAGGACCTCTTCAAATTCTTCACTATCCCTACTTAGACCATCTTTGGAACTGCTGTAGTTCAGCATTGTCTTTAGGTGGGGCCAACTCTAGAACTTGATGACACATTCTTTTTATAATAATTTTAATATATTTACAAACTGTTTGTTTGTTTTGCCAGTCATGGGGCTCGAACTTTGGGCCTGGATATTATCCCTGAGCCTCTTTGTGTTCAAGACTAGAGCTCTACCATTTCAGCCACAGTGCCACTTCTGGCTTTTTCTGAGTAGTTTATTGGAGATAAGAATTGCATGGACTTTTTTGCCTATGCTGACTTTGAACCATGATCCTCAGATCTTAGACTCCCGGGTAGCTAGGATTACAGATGTAGCCATCAACATGTGCCTTTCCACACACTTTCAAATGCCAGTTTCTCCAAATTCCTTTCTTGAACCGTGAGTGCATTTTTCTAAGGAATTCTACAATTTGGATTATCCCTCTGCAAATATGATACTTGGGTTAATACATTTGGATACACAGGCATACAACCCCTATGTGTTTACTTATACATTTATAAATTAGTTCTATCTCCCATATAAGAGAGAAAACATACATCCTTTGGCACTCTGGGACTGACGTACATCATGTAACATAATTTTTTCCAGGTTCATCCATTTCTCTGAAAATTATGTAATATCACTCTTCCTAATGGATGAGTAAAATTCCATTGTGTTTATATACCAATCCATGCATTGAGAGGCATCTGGACTGTTTCCTTACCTTGGCCATAATGAATAGTAGAGCAATGAACATGGTTGTATAGGTGGCTTTACTATATCCTGATTTATAATGTTTTGGATCAATGCCCAGTAGTAGATTGCTGGATCACAGGGTAGTTCTGTGTTGTGTTTTCTGAGGAATGTCAAAATTGCTATCCAGAGTTATTGAACAAGTTTGCATGCTCACCATTGGTGTATTAAGTTCTTCACACACCACACACACACACACACACTCATTCCAGCCTTTGTTGTTGTTTATGTTCTTGATGATGGTCATTCTAACTAGAATGAGATAGAATCTGCGTAGTTCTTTATGGCCAAAAAGTCGAACATTTCTTCATGTGCTTATTGGCCAAATTTTAATCTCTTCTTCTGAGAGGTCTCCATTCAGTTCATTTGTCCACTTATTAATTGGACATTTAATTCTTGGAAGGTTTAGTTTCTTGAGCTCTTTATGTATTTTTGATATTAAGCCATTATCTGATGTATAGCTGGTAAAGACTTTCCCACTCTGTAGGGCATCTTTTTAGCTTATTAACCATGTACTTTGCCATGCAGAAACTTTTTAGTGTGATAGAATCCCATTTGTGAATTCTTTCTTTGATTTGCCTGAACCCCTAAATCTTAAAAAGTTCCTGCCTGTGCTAAGAAGTTTTAAAGTATATATGTAATTTAAAAGAGAAGGAAAGTCTGTGCACCATTGTAAGAATCAAAAAAAGATTCTCTTTTTTATATTTTTATTGTAAAGATACTGTATAGAGAGGTTACATGAGTAAGGTAATGAGTACATTTCCTCTTGAGCATTGTTACCTCCTCCTTTGTTTTTCCCCAGACTTCTCTTCCCTTCTAACCTTCCAACTTCTCCCTTCCCCCACCCTCAAAGTTGTAGAGTTCGTTTTTAACATAGTGTCTTGTACATCTCATTGTTACAATACGTCAGCCTGTATCCCTGTTTCAGCATTTTGTTATTTCCCTTCCCCTCCTCAAATTAGAAAAAATGTATATATAAGAATCAAATACAGTAAAAACAGTGGTTATACCATGGGGGAAGAACATATGAAAGAAACAAAATAAATAGTATATTATAAGTACATTAAAAACAACAACAACAAAGATAAACCCTCTTGTGTATCTATCTTGGGCTTCATTTCACTTAGCACCATCTTATAGGTTATATGTGCATAGCTTTTGACCTTTTCTACTTGTCTAGTAAAGTTATCCTAGATGTATACTAGTTATTACAAGTAAGGGAAAACATGGAACCCATGTTTCTTTGGGTCTGGCTTACTTCACTTAATATAGATTTTTCCAAGTCTTTCAATTTCCTAACAAATGGGGCAATGTCATTCTTTCTGATGGAGGCATAGAATTCCATTATATATATATATACATATATATACACATAAATATAGTATATAT
>NW_012267267.1:9020663-9021548 GCF_000151885.1 Dipodomys ordii
GCAATGCTTGGTAAGAAATGTACGCATTATCCTGCCCATGTAATTGTAACCCCTCTGTACAGTATGTTCACAAATAAAAAATAAAAATAAAAAAAGAAAGTCTTTCAGACTCTTAGATAAACAAACAAAGATCCAGAAGTGGAGCTGTGGCTCAAATGATAGGGTGCCAGCCTTGAACACAAATCCTTAGGGACAGCACCCCCTAAGTTTAAGTCCCAGGACCAGCACCAAAAAAAAAAAAACCTAAAAGTACTTGGAAGGAGAAAAAAGGGATTGTGATCTGTCCTAAAGATGAACGATTAAGATTAAAAAAAAAAAAAGAAAGAAATCAAAATCATGAAGATCATTTCCAGAAGAGAAAAATATTTGCAAAAATATGGACAAAGGTGAAGCACTGGGGGCATTTAAAACTCTCACATATGGGAGTTAACGTGTAGAATAATAGAAAAATAGGGAGTGTAGGATGCATCCAAAAGGATAGGAGATGGAGGAATGTTAATTCATTAATTTAAAGATGGTAATATCTTTCAAAGGTGAGATTTGGGGAAGAAAATTATGAGAGCATGTGATAAATATTATTATCAGATTATAGCACAGAGAGAATAGCTGTGGATGAGAATTCCTATAGAGGGAAAAATTCACTGAAGGAAAATAACCTTGTGAAACTAGAAATATGAAACTAAATAGTAGAAAAAACTAATTTGTTTGTCCTGCCCTTATTAAGATCATATGACTATGTGCATTTACTGTTCATTTAAAAATGGAAAAACATCACATTTAACAATGATTTTTTTTAGAGTTCTTGATTTTTGCCATTCTAACTGGGGTGAGGTGGTATCTCAATGTTGTTTTGATTTGCATTTCTTTTATGGCTAGGGAGGTTGA
>NW_012267267.1:9027918-9038657 GCF_000151885.1 Dipodomys ordii
CCATTCATCTACTGAGGGACATCTGGGTTGGTTCCATATCTTAGTTATGGAGAATAACACTGTGATAAACATAGTTGTGCTGGTAGCTTTAGTGTGGCCTTGTTTGTGATCATTTGGGTAAATGTCTAAAAGTGGGATTGCTGGGTCATAGGGGAGCTCTTTGTGTAGTCTTTCCTCATTCTTCAAGGAAATAGAAGAGGCAATCCAAAAATTCATATGGAACAATAAAAGACCCTAAATAGCAAAAACAATTCTTAGCAGAAAGAACAGCACTGAAGGAATATCAATACCAAATTTCAAACTCTACTACAAAGCCATAGTAATTAAAACAGCTTGGTACTGGCACAAGAACAGACCTCAGGACCAATGAAATAGGACTGAAAACCCAGAAATGAACCCACAGACCTATAGCCACCTAATCTAAGGGAGCTAAAACAAGTAGAATGGAAGAAAGCCTCTTCAGTAAGGGTGGTAGCAAAATTGATTAAACACCTGTAGAAAACTAAAGCTAGATCCTTATATATCACCCTGCACCTGAATCAACTCCAAATGGAGTCAAAGCAGACACCCTGAAAACATTACAGGACGAAATAGGAGAAACCCTAGGCCTCCTTGACACAGGCTGAAATTTTCTTAATAGAGTCCCAGAAACACAACAAATCAAAGAAAGGTTGAACAAATGGGATTGCATGAAGCTGCAGAGCTTCTGCATGGCAAAGGACATAGCAAGATCAATAGAAAGCCCATGGATTGGGAGAAGATCTTCACTAGCCATAGAAAGGACAAGGGCCTCATATCTAAAATATAGTTAGAACTCAAAAAATTAATTCCCCCAACAATAAATCCTCAAAGAAACAACCACTGGATTAATAAGTGGGCTAAATACTTAGAGAGAAACTTCTCTGAAGAGGAAATAAGAATGGCTAATATACATATGAAGAAATGCTCAACTGCTCTGGCCATAAAAGAAATACAAATGAAAACAACATTGAGATTCCACCTCATCCCAGTTAGAATGGCTATAATCAAGGGATGGCAGAGGAAAAACAAAGGAGGAGACAACAATGCTTGATAGGAAATGTACTCATTACCTTGCTCATGTAATTGTAACCCCTCTGTACAGTATTTTCACAATAAAAAATAGAGTTCTTTTTAAAAAGAACTCTAATAACAACAGATGCTGGAGGGGATGTAGCCAAAAGGGAACCCTACTGCATTGTTGATGGGAGTATAAACTTGTTCAACCACTTTGGAAAGAATCTCTTATCTTCATGTTAAAAAAGACTCAACAGAAATTATATATATATATATATATATATATGTTTTTTTCTTGTCTTTTTCATTCTCTGACAAAAATACAAAAAAATTATTTTTGGACACAATATTACTATATAATCAAATACCACCAATTTGCAATCCTACAGCCTCAGCTTTCAGAATACTAGGATTGTGGAAATGAGCCACACACATCACTCAGAAAAACTTCTATTTTTATGTGTAGGATGTGTGATATTAGATATAAGGTTGCTACAAAATGAGAAATTATCTGATTTTGTTGTATAGTGGGCTGTGGCTATTATTCAGGAGAAAAAAAACAGCCATTATATGATCCGGTATATCAAATATGTATGTGTTCATGATTTCTGCTGTATTGTGCTCCATTCAATTTTGGATACGGTTTCCTTCACTCTTTTTTACTACATTTTCTTCCTTATTATACTAAAAATTATTTGAAACTCTACAGTACGTTTACAATAAAAACATACAAAAAGATGCGTAATAGTTATAAATTTATAAAACATGAATTTTAATTAAAGAGAAAGGCCAGTACAAAAAATATTTGAAGCTCAATTGAGAAAAGAACAGCAATATTATTTTCCTCACTTCTGCCTTCTCCTTTTGCTTTACACCTAAAAAATACTTTGTGTGTAGATCACTGTCATGTGTGTGTGTTAGAGAGAGAGAGAGACAGACAGACAGAAAGAAGAGAGAGAAGGAAGGAAGGAAACTAATTCCTTGTGCATTTACAACTTTGTAAATGATCAACTGTGAATCTGTATATATCACTGTCAGGACATTTCAGCCTGCTACTGGTAAAACACAGTAGTTTCAGGTAAAAGGTTGTGAGATACAAGTCTGAGTCTACCAATTATTCTATGTGATCTTATACACATCACAGAGGCAACAATTTTTAATTATCTTTTCACTAAAATATGGGATGAACTTATTTCTCATGAAAGAAGAACTCTTAAGATGATAGACTGTAAATTTACTTGAAGTTTTTCAAAGACTTTACTAGTAAAATAATTGCAATCTTTTCAGCTCCCATATTCATTACTTTTGTGGTTAATATAGTTTATAAAAATACTTTGAACTTGGTACTAGACATTACCAGAAATATACACATTGAAATAGCTTTCAATCTAGTGAACAGGTTATTTTAGAATGAGTAATTACACTGTGATCAAAATGACTTACAGGGGGCTGGGAAGATGGCTCAGTGGTAGAGTGCTTGCCTTGCATGCCTGAGGCCCTGGGTTCGATTCCTCAGCACCACATAAGCAAAAAGAAAAAAGCCGGAAGTGGCGCTGTGGCTCAAGTGGTAGAGCTCTAGCCTTGAGCTGAAGAGCTGAGGGACAGCGCCCAGGCCCAGCGTTCAGGCCCATGACTGGACCCCTCCCCCCAAAAAATGACTTACAGTGTGTAGCTGTATAATATATAGTTGTATGAAAGGAATTGTGTAGTGTTAAGTGTGTAAAAGAAGACATGAATTCAAAGAAGAGTAGAACTTGACCAGGCAGGGCAGGATATGAGTTTGAGTGGGAGAGACAGGAGCTGGACAGCAGGATCATATCAGCATTAGTGGACCATAGTAAAATCTGTGGACTTTACTTTGACAGTAGCAAGGAGTTGTTGAAAAGTTTTTAGCAAGAGGGCAATGGACTCATGTCTGTGTTTGCATGAGGTTACTGTACTGTGAGTGGAAACAACAAGAAAGTAGAGACATAGATGCAAAAGATGTTTATAGCTAAGATAGGCTGGTGGACAATTGAGATTAAGAAAGTTAGCCCAGCTGGGCACCAGTGGCTCATGCCTATAATCTTAGCTACCCAAGAGGCTGAGATCTGAGGATCCGCAGTACAAAGCCAGGCTGGGCAGGAAAGTCTGTGAGACTCTTATCTCCAATAAACCACTCAGAAAACTAGAAGTGGTGTAGTGGCTCAAATATAGCCACTAGCCTTGGGCTGAACAGCTGAGGGGACAGCGGTCAGGCCCAGCATTCAAGACCCATGACCAACAACTACAAAAACAAAAAAGTTAGGCTCAATTCAGGAAATGTTTAGTTTATTTAATGATACTTGGCAGTTATTAAAAATATGGAATGAAAGGAGCCAAAAATGATGCTAAGGTTTCTGACTTGAGAAACTTTGTCAGTGGCAAAGAGGTTCAGAGATTAGAAACATAAATAGTTTTCATGGAGTGGAAGTTGTTAACAGTTAATACTTGAAACTTGAAGTTCCAAATCTAAATTCTCTGGATACACTCTACAATTTTATATATCAGTTAGCAGATGGTGACAAAATAATGGGCCCAGGGCCACCCAGACAGCCAGTTGGCTCCAGAAACCAAGCTGTGGATGGTGAGGGTGTGTTAGTTACCTTTCGAGAGCATTACATCTACTCTGAACATATTATATTTGCAATGACCTTAAAACACAGAATAGAAACGATGAAGAAAATAAATCTGAGTTAAATACAAAAATTTTATAGCCATCCCTTACCATTGAAATTTCATTACATGAAGTGAGAGCTAGAAAAGGTGAAGAGAACCATAAAGAAAAAAAGTATACAATTAGAAGGGCAATCAAGTTAGCAAAACTAACATTCCAAATCATGGTGTCTATAAAGGAAGGGACAGTTTCTGGAAAGATAAAAAATGCAGGACCTGAGGGGAAAGAGTAGTGTGAACACATGATGTTAGGTGAGCCAAAGGCACAATATTTCCAAAAGAAGGTGGTTAAGGTTGTGGCAAGAACCATGTGGAACTATTTCCTAACACATGGACTAAGTGGATGAAAAGGACAGAACAGATTTAAAGAACACCTTCCTTTAGATATGGAAGTTATCTCTCCCCTTCCTGATTTATCTATTCTTTCAACCAAGAGTCCACTATACTAAGACTTTAAAATATGTGTACATACTCATAAGGATAGAGAAAGCAGGACACATCATCAGGTGACAGCCTGTAACAAATATTCAAGAGATGTGGAAAGAAGATGTAGTTTAAGTATAACAAAATTACAAAGCACATGGTTTTCTGAATTATAAAGTGCCCCCAAAGGATTATGAATTTACTGGCCTCATAAGTATCCTTACAATTTTGGAGACACCAGTCACCACACAAGGAGCTAAAAAGACATACTTCAAGAGGAAACCTGGCTGGAAATCTCCATGTACAAAGTTGCGTAGAGAATACATCATAGTTTGTAAAATGTTCTGTGGCTTTCTGCCAGAACATTTTGCATTGAAACCTGCCATGCACACAAAAATTCTAATTAGCATTTTAGAGATCAATTTCTCAATATCAGAGGATAGCTATGGTTCAACGGATAATAGTGGAAGACCTCTGTGATGAGAGATGAAGACCAAAATCAATAGAAAATTAAATGGGAGCAATACAAGGACAAAAAGGAAAAAAAAGAGTCTATAGCCACTATAGTTGGTAACATCTGAGAGAAGTGAAATGACATGTCTCAGTAAAACATAGACAGAGAACTATGAAAAAGAAACAGGAAACTACTTTTAATTATTATAAAGTGAAAAGCATAAGCTAATAAAAGATCATTTACTGCATAGGTTTAAAAACTAAATCTGAGAAAATTTCCCGGAAAAAGAGAATCAAAAGACAAAGACAAAATTTACGAGAGAATAGAGATTAAATTGTAGTATAATGGGAAGAAACCATTCTGTCATCCATCTAATTAAGAATTATATAGAAAAACAAATTGTTAATAACAAAACACAATTTAACAGAATTACAAAAAAAGGCATTTCCAGAGCGAAAGAGCCTATGAGGCACAACAGAATTTTTCTAATGCACAACAAATCACATAGTCATGAATTTTCACAACTGAGGATAAAATAAATTTCTAAAAATTTTCTGTTAGAGCAGAAATTGGGTGTGAAATGGGATTCTGAATAGAAATGAAATTGGGTTTACTCTCAAGCTAGAAAATACAATAAATAAAGATATGTTTGATTTTTATGAAGAAAAAGTATTTCTGACACCTAAAAGTCTATATTCAGATGAACCTTCGATCATTTTGTGGTTAAATTAAAGCAATTTTCAGACACACAAGGCCTCAATAAATGTGCTTACTATAAATCTTTTCTCTGAAAGTTAATGGATGCTATATCCTGTCAAAGTGAAGGAACGAATCTTGGAAGAAGTCATAGAATTAAGAAAATAGAAGATACAGCACAGGAAACAAGTGCAAAATTCGTAGGATGATAGTCAAGAGAAATTCCTGGAGTACAGCTATCAGTGGACCCAGAAAAGCATGACTATGTGTGAGTCCAGCCAGACTGGAGCAAGAAGACAAGGTTACCCACAGGGTTACTGGAGGGGGAAGCACATTATGTATGCTTGACTGTGTCAAGTAGAGAGAGCCAGGAAACAAAATTAGTAAAAGGTCCATAGAAAACTAAAAAAAAAATAAGATTCCCAAGAAAAATAGTAACTCAAAGGAAACAAAATTGTGCACAAGAAACAAAATGTGATCTACAGTGATATACAGCCATTATAAAATAGATCCTATTAATTTAATATACTACTTATACATGTGCTTTGGTTGGTTAGAAGTATGTGAGTGTTTAGTAGAAAAAAATAACATCTCCTCTCCCTGTATACAATCTATGACTTTACCATTTAGAAATCAAGGAGTAGAATTACTACTTAACTTCCAGTTATTGAGAAATTTGTGTTGGAGGAGGCATAAAAAATGTTTAAGGTTATTTTGTGCAGGGTTCATAAATCAAGAATGGATAGAGCTATACTTGGAAAAGTTCCTGAACAGATGTCAAGGCCCTTAATGAATAGGAAAAAAAAAGTTATCTAGAGACTAGAGAGTGATAAGAGCAAGAGTAACAAGATATTACTACTAGACATTAGAACCATCAAGAAGACCCAGATTTTACAGGACAAAAGAAAGAAGACTTACATGTTTCATTTATTTTTCTGTTTTCAGAAAGATTCCATTGTAGTGAAAAAATAATCAGAGTCCATTTTAGTGAAAGTCTGTCAAAGGGAAATGTTCTGTTTTTGAAGGTCTTAAAGTGTCTTCATATCTCCTTTTCCTTGCAAGATAGTTTGCTTAAGCAGACAGTACACTGAACGTTACCATGCCCCAGCCTCTCACTCAACATTCCTCTGTCTCCAGTTTTGGTGCTCTGGTAGAGAAGTTTGGTGACATGTTCCAAACCTCTGTACAGAAATCTTTTATCAGTCAGGCGTCAGTAGCTCACACCTATAATCCTAGCTACTCAGGAGGCTGAGATCCGAGGATCTCAGTTCAAAGCCAGCCCAGGCAAGAAAGTCTGTGAGATTCTTATCTCCAATAAACCACTAGAAAACCAGAAGTGGCGCTGTAGCTCAAGTGGTAAAGCATTTGCCTTGAACTGAAGAGCACAGGGACAGCAACCAAGCCCAGAGTTCAAGCCCCACAACCAACCAAAAAAAAAGAAAAGAAAGAAATCTTTTATCTCTGACAAGATAAGTATTTTCTTTGTCTTTGTAGTTTGATTATAAGTTTAGACACAATATGGTTTTTTTTATTGTGAAGGTGGTGTACAGAGGGATTACAGTTATTATGTAAGTCAGGTAATGAATACATTTCTTTTTATTCAGTTAGACACAAATTTATTTTGCTAATTATGCATAGGATACATTGCGTTTATGAATATATAGATCTGTCATTTCCTTAAATTATAAACTATTAGCTGTTGCCCTTACAATCCTCTCCTAAGAATATCCTCCTTTGTTCTCACTGTGTGAATGGTTTAGGTTGCCGTTTAATTAATCATGCCTAGGTTTAATTTTTTTTCTTTATTATCCATTGGGTTTACTTATAGATTTATAGCCACATTTTGATTATTACAAATGAGGGAAACCATGCATCTGATGTGTCTTTGGGTCTGGCTTACCTTGCTTAGTATAATTTTTTTTCAAGTCTTTCTATTTCCTTACAGATGGGGCAATGTCATTTTTCCTGATGGAAACATAGAGTTCTATTGTGTTTATATACATATTCTTGATCCATTCATCCACTGAGTAGTCTGGATTGATTCCATATATGTTATATGATCATATAACATATATATCAAAATGATGTTTATCAAAATGAACTCTAGAAATTGAAGCAAGAGTTTCCAGATTTTTTCTTCATTTCTTCATTTTTTTATTTATTCCCTTCTGTTGCTGTTTTTTATTTATTTGCCTTTTGTCTTATATATTAGTTTATCTGATTTGAGGAGGAGAAAGAGGAGCACAGAAACCATAGAACAGAGGGTGAACCAGTTCAGCAGTGAAACCCACTAGCCAATATGTTGGAAATGAACTATATAACTTGGGAAATAGGGAAGTTGGGAGGGAAAAAACTGGTAGAGAATGAGGGTAGGTATGCCACTCTTCAGAAGGAAATGTACTCATTACCTGACTTATGTAACTATAACCCTCTGCATATGGTCTTTACAGTAAAATTTAAAAGCCTAAAAGAATAAAAAATCATAAATTACAGTATATTTTCTGCCATTGTTCATTCATATATCATCTTCTGTTTCTGTCTAGTCTGTCCTGGAACTCCTATTGAACATAGAAACATCTGTATATTCTGTCAGTAAATTTTCCATACTTTGTCTCTCTGTACTTGTAACCTGGATATTTCTTATAATATCTCTGCTAGTATACAAAGTCTGTGTTTTGAGATGTATTGTCTGTTGTTTAATCTAGATGTTAATGAAAATTTTAATTTTTTCTGTGATTTTTAAAATTTTTATTGTAAATGTGATGTAGAGAGGAGTTACAGTTACATAAGTACAGTAAAGAGTGCATTTCTTTTTTTAATTTTAATTTTAATTTTTTATTGTGAAAATACCATACAGAGGAGTTACAATTACATGGGCAAGATAACGAGTACATTTCTTATCAAGCATTGTAGCCTCCTCATTGTTTCTCCTTCCCATCCTTTCCCATCCTCCCCCACCTCCCCCCTACCCAATCCTCCCCACCCCCACCAAAGTTGTAAAGTTCATTTTTCGACATAATGACTTGTACATTTCATTGTTGCAATGGGTGCACCTGTATCCCTAGTTAAACGATTTGTTTTTGCCCTTCCCCTCCACAAATTATACCAACATCAAATACAGTGAAAGCAGGGGTTATATTGTGGGGGAGGGACATATAAAGCAACAAAGAAATCATCTTATAAATATGTTAGAAACAATTGCATAAAAGGAAAAAAACAAAAAAAAACATTTGAATACTTATCTTGGGGTTCATTCCCCTAACATCAACTTATCTGACCTTTTCTGCTTGATGCAGACATATGCTAGTTATTTCTTTTTGAACAATGGCACTCCTTCATTCTCTGCCAGCTTTTTCGTCTCAACTCCCATCCCCTACCAAGTTGTATAGTTCATTTCCAGAGAGTATCACTGTTAAATTGTTTCACCCTTTGTCCCACCAGTTCCCCTACCCCTCACTAACTCAGATAAACTGATATCCAAGACAAAAACTACAGAAATAAAACAGTGGAGAAAGGAAACAAAAAAAAACAGGAAAAAAGTGCAAAAACTAAAAAAAAAACAAACAAAAAAACTCTTGTTTCCATTTCTTGGCATTCATTTCGATAAGCCTTGTCTTATATGATCATATGTACAAAACTATTGAGCCCTTGTGATCCTTTCTAGAGGCAGGATAAAAGAAAAAATAACCCATCTGAACACAAAAGTGTGATGTGAAGAAGTATGATGAAGAAAAAGATACTTTACTCCATTATTTTTGTGCTGAACCTAGAGCTTAATTCAGTCAGGGCCTGGGTGCTGTCCCTGAGCTTTTGTGCTCAAGGCTTGTACACTACTGCTTGAGCTACAACACTACTTCAGGCTTTTTGGTGCTTAATTGTAGATAAGTGTCTCTCAGACTTTCCTGTGGGGAATAGCTTTGAATCTACACCGGTCTTCCTCCATTCTTAAAGATGTAGGGAGAAGCAATGCCCTCAGGAAGAAAAATGTTTTAGTTTTGTTAATGAAAATAGAAGAGGAGCATCATGGCATGGACAGTCAGTGAAAATGAGATGGTGTAGGTACAATCTAAGAATTTAGGTGGAGTAAACGAAGAAGCTGATACAGAAAAACAGTTCAGCACATGCAGAGAACACAGAAGAAGTAGAAAAGTTGACCACAGAGCTTATATTTGGGTACATGAAAGGGAAAAAACACTGAGTGAATTCCCAAAGTTCTGATGTACAGCAAACATCAACCAAATGGTTCAGGTGCAGACCCCAGTGTCCTTTTATTCCCTTTATTTTTAGTTTAAAGAGCTGTTCAGTGGATAAAACAAATAGACCCAGGGAAATAGCCACATTGTCTAGCATAATCAGATGTGTGAGACTCCGGATAACAAAAGACCAGGAACAATTGATTTGATCCTGAGTCATAGAGATGGGTATCAGATCAGCTCTGTGGCACTATTCCTGAGTGGTCAACGTGGCTACTACTTAATCAAACCAAAAACCTGACATCTCCCTTTCCCATTCAGCCTCCCTTGTGCTCTCCCATTTAATACACCACCAAGTGAAAGTGTACTTAACTACCTACCTAGTTCTTTATTTCTCTTCTATTTTCATTGCTACCAGTCTAAGCAATCAGATTTAACCTTTGCAACTGCAAACACTCATTTACTGGGTACCTAATAGGTATCACATATTTACCAGAGTCATTTACAGCATGCTCCAAATGTGGTAGATCTAAGGTAGAGATATAAATGCATCAGTCTAACAATCAGAATTTCAAGCAAAGTCAGATAAAATCATAGCTTAAAAATCTTGCCAGTCAGACTTACAGAAATGGAAAGTATGAAACTTAGAGTTTTAATGTAATGATGAAAATAGGTCATATTTTTAATGTTTGTAGTTGACATTTTAAAGATTACCATGTATAAATAAATATAAATGCTTACTCATGGACCTCACCTTATAACATTCTTTAATTACTTTCAGAAGTTAAAAGAGGAATAACAATGGCTTTAGTCTGAAATTATCAGGCTTTAAGTATGTACTACCTGATTGTCTTCAAATTTGACATAATCTAAGCAATTTGAAAAACAATTTTACCTGGTTTTTAACATAAAAATCTCTAACTTGTATTTAAGCTAGGAAATTATATTCTAAATAAGAACAATTGAACAAATTAACTGCACATTTCAAATTAATGTTCATATAATGCTAATTCAGCATTTGGCACAATGTCCTGATCAGTGTCATAATTTAAAAATATGGAAGACAAATTTTCCTGAAGAATTCACCTCATGGGGCTGGGAAGGTGGCTCAGTGGTAGAGTGCTTGCCTTGCATGCTCAAGGACCTGGGTTCAATTCCTCAGCACCACATAAGCAAAAAGAAAAAAGCCGGAAGTGGCGCTGTGGCTCAATGGTAGAGCGCTAGCCTTGAGCTGAAGAGCTGAG
>NW_012267267.1:9038707-9041665 GCF_000151885.1 Dipodomys ordii
GTAGAGCGCTAGCCTTGAGCTGAAGAGCTGAGGGACAGCGCCCAGGCCCAGAGTTCAGGCCCCATGACCGGACCCAAAAAAAAAAAAAAAAGAATTCACCTCATATCTGAAGAAATAGCACACATTCTGAAAGCAATGTGTGTACTCTTCCTGGGGGCATAGTAGTCATAGAGATAGTGACCTTCTAGCTAGAATGAGGTTTTCTCAATAGCACTGTCAGCTGTTGATACTGATCAGGAGGAAAATTTTAATGTATCTATTTATCCACATTGCTTTGTTAATTCTGCAGTTGTTCGAGAATAATACTATGTTAGGCACCAAAGTGAACTCAAAGATGAATAAAATGCATCACTATCCTTCAAAGCATGAAGTATAGGAGACGATGACATGAAAAACAGTAGATTAAATACATTGTTGAAGGTGCCATGATACCTGTCTATAAAGTTTTATGAGATTTTGTGAGTTTTACCCTAGAAACATAGGAAAGAGATATGTCCAGTATATCACAGAATTTCCTACATTGTTTCAAATGTTAGATGCTGAATAACCAATTCAAACTTAATCTGGAACAATAACACAGTATAAACTCCACAAAAAGAGAGACTTGATTCATCGCTATATTCACTGTCTAGATAAGAATCTGTTATCCAGTTAATGTTCAATGATCTAGTAAATAACTCTTTACTAATAGAATTAATATGTGGATCAAAAAAACTTTAGGAATAACTTTTGAATATTTTTGAAAATGCAGGAAAAATATCTGTTCCAACAAATTCTGGAAGTTTTTTCTATACTGTAATTTGTGTAAAAGAATATCTTATGGATCCATGTTTTCAATGAGAATGTAAGCAAGATAATAGCATTGGGGTGCTACCAGATTGTACTCTGACTCTGTAATTTAAAACTAAGTGATGATGTGAACATCTCAACTTCTCTGGTCCCACTATTTTTTAATTTGCTACATGGGAATAAAACATGTGTCATGTATCTTATAGGACTACTTGAGGATTCAAGGGTATAATGCATGTGTGTGTCCTATCAAAAGTGTTACAGAACCAGGAAATATATAAGAGTTACATTTGGAAGTGCTAAAGATTTTACAAGAATGCTTTTGGGAAAGCAGTTAATTAAACACTTGTCTTTTGTCTCTCCTAGTGCAGTGCCTGGAGATGACCACCAAACGGAAAATCATTGGCCGTCTGGTGCCGTGCCGATGTTTCCGAGGTGAAGAAGAAATCATCTCTGTGTTAGATTACTCCCACTGCAGCCTTCAACAGGTGCCAAAGGAGGTCTTTAACTTCGAGCGGACATTGGAGGAGCTTTATCTAGATGCCAATCAAATTGAGGAGCTACCCAAGGTAATTGTTGACAGCTCGAAGCATACTGTAAATGAGTATTTCATCTGGGTAATTGAAAAATTATTGGAATTATATTACCTCCCTGATATTCTGATTACATTTCAATACCACTCAATTTATAATTTAATGTGATATATTAATAACAAACTGAACCACATGAAAATCATTTTATGAATTATGCCTTTTTATTTTATCCCCACAAATCCTAGCTACTCAGGAGGCTGAGTGCTGAGGATCATGGTTCAATGCCCACCCAGGCAAGAAAGTCAGTGAGACTCTTATCTCCAATTAACCAACAGGAAACCAGAAGTGGCGCTGTTGCTCAAGAGGTAGAGTACTCACCTTGAGCTGAAGAGCTCAGGGACAGCTCCCAAGCCCAGAGTTCAAGCCCCATAACCGACAAAAAAAAAAAGTGATCTGCACAAAAATAATATTTGAGGGATTGATACCAAAGGCTTACATTTGCAAAAATGAAAATACAATACTCTATTCTAGACTGAAAAAATATATTGTACATTAAGGTGACATTTTTTTTATTTTTTGATGTGCATTGTTTTATTTTTTTAATTTTTTATTTTTTTATTGTGAAAATATTGTACAGAGGGGTTACAATTACATGGGCAAGATAATGAGTACATTTCTTATCAAGCATTGTAGCCTCCTCCTTTGTTTCCCCTTCCCATCCCTTCCCATCTCCCCCCCCCCCCCTACCAAATCCTCCCCGCCCCCCCTCCCACCAAAGTTGTAAAGTTCATTTTTTGACATAACGACTTATACATCTCATTGTTGCAATGGGTCCACCTGTATCCCTATTTAAATGATTTGTGACATTGTTTTAAAACATTACACTTCTGTTTTACATCTGAGAAATGCTTTTATTCACACAGACCTACAAATACTACTATTGTGAACAACATACAAAGTTCTTAGAGTTTAAGTATTTGAATAGTCAATGAAACAGTGAATTCACATAGCATATAACTAGTAAAAATATACACTACTTTAACTAATGAACTTTGCATGCTTCTGAATTTCCATTATTAACACTGTGTTATGCAAGAAAAGCAAGGTCTCTGGAGACTATCTTCTCTCTTGAAGACCAGATTGGATGGTAAGAGATTAGTTAAAGTAGACTCAAGCCACACAGAAGAGAGGTTAAAGTCTAACTAAGTGGTTCTTAACAACCACTGATGTAAATCACTTAGAACAAGTAGTGAACAGGAATGTTCCCGTGAAGGACATATGCAACTGAGAGAACAAAATGTGTTACATTTCCCTGGCTTATGCTAAAAGCAGTCTATTACATATTCAGTCACCAGAAAAAAAGATATTCTACAATACACGTTTGAACTTCATTATCAAAATTTTATATGTTAATGTGCTCATCAAAACTAATTATGAATAATTTTTTACTTAGCATTATAAATGATGGTGTTTACATGACACTTCAAAGTTAAGAACTAAGTTAAGAACTATGTAAGGTGTGCTTTGCAATCTACTTCATTTTTTTGGCACTGGAAGTGTATCCTCAGTATGCTTCATCTTGGATCTTTGCTGAGGAGTGTTGACTGAGACCTTAAAGGTTGTTGATCACGTGGAT
>NW_012267267.1:9042055-9106335 GCF_000151885.1 Dipodomys ordii
CTAGCCTTGAGCTGAAGAGCTGAGGGACAGCGCCCAGGCCCAGAGTTCAGGCCCCACGACCGGACCAAAAAAAAAAAAAAAGAAACTATAGGAAGGTAGAATGGAACTTTATGCTTCCTTCACTGTACATAGACATGCATGTGGCTAAGTGGATATGTAGTCTATGTTTTTTTGTTACTGACTATTGGAACATTACAGAGAATGTCAGGTACTATGGGACTAGATTAGCAAAAACAATAAATGCTTAAACCATTAATGCAGTATTTCGTTCTAATTTAAAAATATAAGTACAAGTTTTTTGTTGTTTATACCAGACTAATTGGGATTTACCAAATAATATAGAGAATGCTAGGTTAGATTTCAATTTTATATAAAAATTATATAATATGGCTAATTGCTGTTGGCACACATCTGTAACCTAAGCCACATGGAAGGCTGTGATTGGGAGGATTGTATTTTGAGACTAGCTTGGGCAGAAGAGTTTACAAGACCACTTCTCAATCTGTAGCATAGCTGGTTGCTGTGGTAGTACATTAGTATAATACCATAAAGGACAGGAAGCTTAAAGTAGGAAGAATGTGATTTAGACACATGACAAAGCAGAAAATGAGATCTTATTCTAAAAATAATCAATGAAAAGCAGGGCTGGAGATGTGGCTCCACAGTACTACAGGAGTCTACCAAAGCAAGGTACTGAATTCAAGGTCCCGTTATAAGACATATAAGATATGATCATAACAACATATGGATATATTTGCATATTATAAGAAAAATACGATGTTAAGAAACAGAACCAAAAATAACTTAAGCTTCATTATGTAGTTGAAGTAATAGAGAACTTTTAGAAGAACTATGTTTACTTAAGTGGGAGATTCATCTCAGCACAAGATCCAGACTGATTTATTTTACTTTTTTTAGGTGAAATAAACTTCTATCTCTAATTTTCCTCAAGGTGGAAGAATGGTTGTGACAGTTCTAAATTCACTAAATTTTCAAAGAGAGAAATATCTGACTAATAAAAAACTTTCTGTGGACCTGGAAGTGTCTCCTCTAATATTCTCAGCCAATTTGTCCTAATAGATCATTGACATTATTTGTATCGCACATTTATTATTGAGTCAAGAAACTACAGGTTATAGAATAAACTACTCTGGCAAGAAAAATGATCTTAACCATATTGTGGTAGAATAATGAGCCACCCATTGGTGATATGATTCATAGTAAGAATGGGTGGCTATTGTACTCTACAATGTAGAATATTACAATACTCAATGTAAACTACAAAGTGCTATACAATGTTTGCTTTAGAAGGAAAAGTTGTTCTTAACTAATGACTATATATAAAGTCTTTTCATGACTTATAGACAAATTATTAACTTCTCTGGGAATTTAAATCCTCAAAGGTAGATTAAAGGATTTTTATGTCTACAATTTTATCTTGTCATTTTCTTTATATATATATTTTTTCTTTTTTTTGGTTGGTCGTGGAGCTTGAATTCTGGGCCTGGATTCTAGCTCTGAGCTCTTCAGCTCAAGGCTAGCACTCTCACTTGAGCCACAGCGCCACTTCTGGTTTTCTGGTGGTTAATTGGAGATAAGAGTCTTGCAGACTTTGCTGCCTAGGCCGGCTTTGAACCATGATCCTCAGATCTTAGCCTCCTGAGTAACTAGGATTACAGGCATGAGCCACTGGCACTCGGCATTTTCTTTATATTCTGTTGGTATTGGTTTCAGATCTGTTGAATGATAAATATACATTTATACTCAATATTGTATTATGATTTTAAAAGTTCTTATCTTTTAGCTGTTCTTTACTTATTTTTTACTAATTTATGCAGTGAGTATTCTAACTGGTTTTACATCTCTAATGTAAGGTGCTATGCAGCAGCTAGAGAACAAAAAGTCAAGGTTAACAATATTGGAGAAGATATGTCGAGTGTGTCAGAAAATAGGCAAAAGTAGACTTGAAACATGTGAAACTATTTTTATTAGGAATAGTTCTGTGTTCCTTATTTTTTTATAGTAAAAAGTAAAAATTCAAACACACACATAGCTAGATGTCCACACAATCCATTATCTAATGCTACTTTGTTATTTTGAAATAAGAACTTAAAATTGTGGACATAGTAGCAAACTATAATAGATGCATATAAACATATATAATAGGAAATATATATATGTACATATATATAATAGGAAAGAGTACCATGAATAAAAAATAAAGTAAAATCTTAATATCTTAATAGTGAAAAACTCTGGAAAAGAAAAGATAAATTATCTTAAAATGGGTAATATGTGTCCAAAATTATAATACTTCATGAGTGAACTTAATAGGTTAAGTTAATTTAATCATATCCAAAAAGGAATAGATCCAAATTTGAATTACCATACTTTCAAAAGTTTTCCATTTAAAATCTGCTCCAAAAGTATTTTCGAAGTTTAGAACTTAATTTTGAGACCTAGGGAAGCCTGAAATTTGATGACAAAGGTATTTTATTTTCTAGAAATTTTAGTCATTAATATAATTAGAGAAATTATACCAAGGCATGCAAAAGATAAAAAGAAAGAAAAAAATATAAAAGAAAGGAGGAAAAAAGGAAAAGGGGTAGAAAGACAAAAAAGGAAGAGGAACACTTTAAGAACTCAGGTTGATACAATTATTCTTTAAAGCATGCCTTTCCTGGATGAAGAAATATGCATCCAGAGTTAGTATCACAATCTTTCAAATATATTAAAATATTTTTACACTTTGTCTTACAGTTCTTTTTCCAAGACAAATTTCTAAGTTTTTTACAGGTGCTTCCTGGATTCTTAGCCATCTTAATCTCTTCTAGACATATCTGGTTATGCTTTGGTTATTGGCATTGTTTCATCAAATAAAAAATATCCAAGCGAAAGTACTTAAAACAATGAACAAAGTATAATGGGCGACTCTGAAGAGAGGTAAGAAATGGAGATGACTGAAGAGTCATTCTCCTCTTGATAAGGGTAACTCCAGGTGTCCAGAAATGACCTTGGAAACCTACAGAGGACCTAACAAAATCACTTGAAAAGCAAAGTGATAGTAGAAAGTTACCACTGGATTTTGCCTAGGAGCTACTTGGCTTCTCCCAAAATTCATGGCAATAAAATTGGGCAAGTTCATTGTGCCTATGAAGGCAAAGGACTCCATCAATGAGAGGAGTGAAACATCTCAACAGCTTCGGCTCTAAATTTTTACACATGACAGAGCATACTTGCTTTAAGGAGCAGAAAGATAAGTTACTTGCTGTATAGTAGTTAAAAAGTAATTCTGGATATTTCCAGTCTTCCAAGACATTTGCTATTGAGATCTTGAGCATTTCACTAAATTAATTAATCTCCATGGCTTGAAGCTGAAGTTCTGATTTGTAATCAGTGCCATAAAACACTCAGAGTGGATACAAAACCAGTAACATATAAGACAGTCAAGCAGATATTCAAAAATAATTTTATCAGGAAGTATGTTTAATTTGGATATAAGGCTGTATGTATTCTTAGAGCTTGGTCATTCTCTGGAGGCATATCAATAATGTTTTCATTTAGTCAGTGGCAAACTATCTGGAAAAGAGTAAGATGGAATTAAGAAAGTTCTAGATTGATTCTCAGAATTGGCAGCACAGTGACAGTCTAGTCCATATACTCCTGCTCTTGTGAGAAAAGCTACCACCAAAGACCTTCATATAATCATGACATATGCTTAAGATTCCTACTTCATCTCCAAATAGTAAGGAATAAGGGAAAGTTTAAAAGGAAGGTCAAAGATCTAACAGAACAAGGGAAATAGATTCCACACAAGAAATAAAAAATGGCATTCTCTTTTTGTACACCCCGCACCCTGCCCTGCCCCGCCCCTCCATAGTCATAAGGTTTGAACTGTGGGGCTAGACACTTCCTGAACTCTCCCACTTGACCCACAGTGCTACTTCCTGCTTTTTCTATGATTAATTGGAGATAAGAGTTTCACAGTTTTTCCTGCTTTGAACATGGATTCTCAGATCTCAGCCTCTGAGTAGATAGGATTACAGGCCTGAGCTACTGGCGCCCTGTGATATTCCATCTTCTACAGATCATACAATCAGTTATGTTGTTCCTTTTTTTCATTCTCTGATAATTGCTACTTAAGACTTGTTAGTCTGGGGGGGAGGGATAAATATTATAAAAGTATATTATATACACCTAAAATAGCATAATTAAGGTAACTAAAAACTCTTAAATTGAAAGTGGGCTAAGTAAAAGCAATACAGAGAAGGTGATTTAATCAAAGCATAATACATGCATGTGCATAAGTATCTCAATGAAGGCCCTTTGTACAATCAATTTATGCTAATAAAAGAAGAGGGGGAAAAAAGAGACTGATTAGTCCAAGGCAATGTTTTGTTATACCTTTAAATAAAATCGTTTGACATTAAAGACACTTGGTTATTCCTCAAGAAGACTAAAGTAAATGAAAGAATAACAGAAATATTTTTATTTATTTTTATTTTAAAAATATTTTATCATCTTTTAAAAATATTTTATATTATCTTTTTATCTTATTTTTATTATCTAGTTGTGCCAAGGAGTTGTCATTCAGCTGAGCAGCGTATGAATACAGTGTGTCTTGATCAATGTCACCCCTTTCAATATTCTCACCCATCCCTTCCCAACTAAACCCTTCCTTCACTTTTCTTAATTTCACAGGATATGTATTGATTATTTTTTGCCAATTAGCAAAGCAGTTTATTAATACAATGCAGCTTGTTCTGTGTCACTCCCTTTAACATTTTTACACACACCCTCTTTAGCCATTTCTTCCTTTATTTTTCTTAATCTGGAGGTATATATAATGAATTCTTTACTACAGTTTAGCCCTTCAACATTTCTACCCATCTTCCCTTTGTCTCACCCTTCTCTTGCAAATACCCATTTCTTAGTGCTTATTTTGGGGGCTTTAACTTTATATAAAGGGCTCTACAGAGAGTCTATTATAGTAGTACAATAGTATAATTCTTTAGAAAGCAACAACAAAATTTAAGGTGAAAATTTGAGGGGGAGTGACAATTCATAGTTTTCAATGTTGTTTATCAGAAGATGAATGATCATTGATTTTTTTAACTTTTCCTACTTCTTTATGAAGTGACAGAAACTACAGTTGCTGATTAAACACTGTCATGATTAAGAAATATCAAATGGTTTACTCTAAATTAAGCGTGACTTAAAACTGCAAATGCAGAACATAAAGGATGCTACTTATTTGATAAACCTGCGTCCTTTTATAGTTTGCATCAACAATAATCCTTCAAGCTTTGCCTTTCTCATAAACACAATTGTCTATAACTTTGTCATTTTCATGTAAGCATACCCATATATATTTATGAAGGGCTTTCCTTAGACCCCAGTTAAATAAATGTGAAAAATGAACTTCCCCCTCCCTTATAGACATCTAGAGTACATTGTTCTGTCCTCCTGTGCCAAAAGTACAGAGCTTTTCTATATAGAAATAACCTCATCCAGAATGAAACTGTCTCATGTATATGCATAAGTGATACAAAAATAACAAAATTTTATTTTTTTAATCATTGCCAGGGACTCATTCTCCAAATCTATTCTTTTTTTATAATTACTTTGTGAACATGTTGTATCCCAATGAGTAAATATTGTCAATGGACTCTCCAGAGGCCTTGAAACAGTGATATGATATGAAGTACAGATTAGAAAAATCATTTCTGCTGCAGAAAATCTTCTGGTTTAATAAGCATTTAAAAATGTTTTACTCTTTACAAAACATAACATCAGCCACTCTTTATCATGTGTGATGATGAATGACCTTGACCTCTGTATTGCCCTAGACATTTTTGGAACTGTCTTACAGTCATTCAACTGAAGACTCCTCATGCCTCCACTTATTTCTAAATGATACCCAAATAGCATTGAAAAATCAATTAAATAACCCATTTGTTTGGGGGGGGTGCTATACAAATCTTTAAATTTTAGGTAAAATGTTAACAATGTATTAATTTATTCATTCAGCAAAAGTTTCTTAAGTATCAACTATGTACAGGCAGGATCCTAGATACCAGTGAACCATCACTGGATGAGGCCAACAGATTTCTAGTCTCAAAATCTACTTAGTTGCAAAATAAAATTATGAATAAGCAATTCTAAAAGAAAGCATTAGGTAGTAGCAAACATTATATAAACTAAAGCAGGGCATATCTTGAAGGTTTCTTTACATTGGAAGGACAATAAATCCACCGTTAAGGAGTAACTTTTTATTTTGCGCTCTGAATTAGTGATGGCCAGAAATAGATAGAAGAAGAGATATTCTGGGAAAAGAGGATCAGTCCAACTAGAAATGAGTGTGACTGAGTCAAAGAACTGAAATATGTGATAAGTAAGAAGGAAGAAGGATAGGAGAAACCATGGGGAGGTGGGAGGGTAGGATCCTGTGAGTTCACATAAAGTAGGATATCTTTACGATTTTATTTCTAGTAGCCACAAAGGACTTTAAAGAAAAACAATATTATGAAATGCCCCAGTGTTTAACAAAATACCATTCTCACAAAAGGATACCTTTTGATATTTCAACGGTAGAAACAAAGAAATTCAAGGATGTTGTCATTATTCAGATGAGAGATGGGTGGCTTCAACTCTACTACCAAAAATGAAGAGAGAGAAGTGTTTCCTACTGTGTTTTGCAGGAAAAGGACCAGACATGTTAATGGAATGCCTTAGTGAAATAAGGAGATTTTAAAAGATTTTCTGTTAAGGAGGAGAACAAGGAGAAAGCGTTGTTGGCAATGTAGGAGAAAAGCATGTGTTGTCATGGAAGCCAAGAAAAAATAGAAAGTGTTTGAAAAAGGCAGAAACTGAGAGGTTGATGAAGATGATGAGATGCCAAAGGAGGGAACATTGTGTTCACTAGTGTGGAAGTCACTTGTGGTCTTCACAATAGTAAGGTGAAATGAGATTGAAGGAGATTGAAGAGGAAATGATAATATAGACATCTCTCTAAAGAAGTCTTGCTGTGAGAGAAAATGAGGAAAGATAGAGGGAAGAGTTTGAGATCAAGATACTCTTTGGTAGTGTTTTGTTTTTTAAGATCAATAACATGAAAGCATATTTGTACACCCATGAAAATACATGAGAAGACAAAGAAACAAATGCAGGAACTGGATATAATCATTATAGCAGCAAAACTTCAGTGACAAAAAGACACAGGCTGTACTGGAATCAAGAAAGTGTTACATTTGCTGGGCGCTGCTGGCTCATGCCTGTAATCCTAGCTACTAAGGAGGCTGAGATCTGAGGATCACCGTTCAAAGCCAGCCCGGGCAGGAAAGACCTTGAGACTCCTATCTCCAATAAACCACCAGAAAACTAGAAGTGGCGCTGTAGCTCAAGTGGTAGAGCGCTCACCTTGAGCTGAAGAGCTGAAGGACAGCGCCCACGCCCAGAGTTCAAGCCCCATGACCGACAAAAAAAAAAAATGTTACATTTGAGAGAAGCAGACAGCCCCCTCTTTTGTAATAGGATCGAAAAGAAACCATCAATGTGGGTAATATGCTTGGTGGTACATGCAGGGCATAAGGCCCTGGGTTCCATTCCTCAGCAGCACATAAGCAGAAAAACCAGAAATGATACTGTGGCTCAAGTGGTAGGGCGCTAACCTTGAGCTGAAGAGCTGAGTGACAGCACCTAGGCCCAGAATTCAGCACCCAAAACTGACAAAAAATAAATAAATAAAATAATTTGGGAATTGAAAGTCTTAAATATGTTCATTAGCTGCATCTTGTATAGACCCTTCTTCAAATGGAGAGGTAAACAGCAGCACAGATGCAAGGAAGTTCCTCAACAGTCACATGGGCTTATGTGACTAGGTCAGCATGTTAGCAGAAGAAATTAAAAGGAAGAAAGATGAAAGGCTTCCTAAATAGAGGCAAAAAATTTTTATCGTATGCTGTCTGTTATGCACTTCAATAATTCTTTTGTTCTTAGAACAACTTTGACATATCAATTTCATGTTCCTCATTTGAAATCTAAGTACACTGAAGCTCAGTGAAGTACAAGATTACCAAGTTACTCAATTAGAAAATGGCACTGTTACAATACAAAATTAACCTTATATTATTTCAAATTATATGTGCTCACTTTCTAATCTGGTGACCTTGTAGAATTTGGCCATTTGACCAAAGAAAACAGTATCAAATATAAGATATTCATCCTCAGAAAACTAAGAAGCAATGCTATTAAATATTACAAGAGGCTATTTTGGAGAGAAAAAATAGATGAATCCTATGATAGATGCAAAATATGGGACATCAACCCAACATTTTCATAAACATTCCAAAAGATGGTGAAAGATATAGTTCTAAGCCTTACCTGTCAGGTAAATACAAAGATGAGCCAGTAGCCAAACTTAAAATACTGCATTTCATGCAAAAAGACAATATATCAACCTTATTTTTGAAACACTGTAAAAATCTAGTGAGATCTATATTCCCATTTGTTACCAGTTTTCACTGAAGCTATGGCAGGACTTGGCCTTTAAAATGAGGACTACCTAAATGCTAACATTCCCACCTAACTTGGCTCCCACATTGAAGTCACCTGCTTAACTTCTATAGAAAATTGCATTTAGGGCTCAATATGGACATTCATTTATGTTTTCATTGAAAAAATAGTATTTTCTGTTTGCCAGATGACTTGCCCATCACTGGGATAATAGTGATTGAATAAACTCACATGCTATTTAGCCTGAAAGGCAGACATACTGCAATCAAATATATTGTCTAATATGAACGGGAAATAGTAGGTATTTTGGAAATATTCAGCAGAGCATCGTTACTAAGAAATGACATCACAAGTAGGACTTAAGGAAGAGTTAGTAAGTGTTCACCAGAAGAGGAATTAACAGTATTTACAGATTGTGAGTTTAAGGTACTAAAAAAATGGAGTATTATTTAAATACATAGAGCAAGGGAGAGAAAGAGGAATGAGACTAGAGCAAATGTTAAAGGGATTCTATGGGCAGATACAGAGTTTGAATTTTATTCTGAAATCTGTGTAAGTTCATGTAAAGGTCTGTTTGGGTAGTACCAAGAGTGAATATGTATTTTAGAAAGATAGTTCTGGCTGTGCTAAGACATTATAAAGGGTAAACTTGAAGCCTAGGAGTCCCGTTAAACAGAGCTTGTAGAGTCTGTAAGAGCTAATGTTGACTTGGCCCCAGGGTAAAGACATTAAAGATAGAAGAAAATACACAGACTTGAGAGACTTCTAAGCAGCAAAATTTACTGGACTTGGTCATCTATTTGATGTTTTGATGTTAGGGAAAGGAGCAAAATAGGGCCCGAGTGACTTATGGAAACTAGAGCCCCGTTCAGAGGAATATATGTGAAGGCCAAATGTGTGTCATATTCTACAGGAGCATCCCTTACAGCACAAGAAGAGTTGGTCAAGAATAAATTATGAACCTTGAAGTGTATCTAATGTAATTCCAATTTGAGAACATAATTGCTAGGTATTTAACAGATTGACTCCTGGGGGGAAATTAAGGATCAATGCATAAAGAAGTAAGCTTACAAGTAATGAGTTGACTTCAGGAAAAAAAAAATCCATGATTAAAAAACAAAAACAAAGCTGGCTGCTGGTGGCTCAAGCCTGTAATCCTAAACTACCTGGGAGACTGAAGTTTGAGGACTATGGTTAAAAGCCAGCCAGGGAAAGAAATCTCCAATTAATCACCAAAAAAGCCAGAAGTGAAGCTGTGGCTCAGTGCTAGCCTTGAGCAAAAGCACTCAAAAACTGAACCCAGATCCTGAGTTCAAGCTCCAAGACTGGCACACACACACACACACACACACACACACACACAGTGTGCACATATGTATTTACTAGGTTTGGTTATCTATTTGGTATTTTGAAGTCAACACTGTCTATTTAACAAAAAAATTCAACATGAAGGGTTGCTTTTTTTTTTCTAAAAACTGAGAAATAATAGTTCCACATTCTACAAAGGGCAGTATCTTCTTTTCTATATTAACAGTGAAACGGGACAAGATAAAATTATTCACAGATACTTATTCATCCAAAATTTATGCAGAAAGGATTAGATTGTAATAAATTTCTGGGGTATTTGTTCTTTCTCCATAAGGAAACAATTTGTTGTTTCAGTACTTAAAACAGCACTTACTGAGTTGTCTTGACCAGTAAGAGTTTTTGAGGTAAAACCAATATTTCAACTCTCTATTTAGAAGCAACAATATTGCCTTATTATTGATTTTTATTTTAGGGTGTGTGTGTGTGTGTGTGTGTGTATGTGTGTGTGTGTGTGTGTGTGTGTGTCTGTGTGTCTGTGTGTGTGTGTGTGTGTGTGATACAAAGACATAGAGAGAAAAGTTTATTGCACAGGGAATTAGGATTTCTGTTGGGTTTTTTTCAGATTTTAAGAAGACAAATTAAAGGTCTTTTTCCTTTTGGTGAGATGGCAAGAAAGGTTAATTATGTTGAATTTTATCACCACAGCTTCAATAGAGTCTTTCCTGTGTCAGTGGTCTTTGGTAGAAATAAAGGTGAAACTTTGTTCTAAATAAACTACATAAACACTTGTAAAATGAAGGCACTACATGAATTTATTCATTAACATTAATAATGGCTGCCACTCTCATTACCAGTGAAGCACTTTCAATGGCCTGTAGAGAAATTCTAACTTTCCAAGATGTGGAGGAAGGCCAAGGCCTACAGGGTCAGGGGGTACTGGACCCTAACACCAGAAGTCAGCATTCTATTTGGGAAAACAAAGTCATAGAAGCAAGAGCACTGGGAGTTCCAAGCAAGAAATGGTGTCATTGTCATAGAGATTAGGGAGTGCAAGTAAGGCAAGAACTAATGATCCACAAGGCCAGTCAAAATTTTCCTTTGCCACTTTAAGATACAGCTTCAAGAGAATAAAGAGAAGGCTCTTAAATGTCTGGTTCCATCTGAGTTCACACATTCATCTCTTCTTGTAGTTTCAGCTGCACACTGATGACTCAGATATCTATTATGCCATCTCATCTTTTTATTCGCATTTTTATTAGTAGTACTTAGATGTATAAACAGATTCCATTTGAGTTATCCATATATGCTTACAATGCAGTTCATTACTCTCCCTGTTATTCTCCTTCATCCCTTTGCTCCACTTCTCAAACTAACTTTAACAGGTTTCAATTGTTCCATTTTCACATATGTACATGCAGTATTTTGACCATACTTTCTGAATTCACTTGAATATTCATACTTAACAAGTCACATTTCCCTTCTTGAACCCTGTCTCCTATTTTTTTCTGTCCTATTTGACTGTACTCTGTATTCATCCTACTAGCCCGCCTTACAAGAAAAAACATCCACCAGTATTTCAACTTCGCTGCAAAATGTTTGTTAAGTCTCATTCCTCTTCTCTGTCCTATGACGACAACCTTTGCCAGATTAGTCTGCGGGCAGAATGCATTGCTAAGTGCCCAAATAAAACACGATTTGTTTTTTATTTGTGTGTGTGTTTGTGTGTGCATGCACACGTATGTGCTGGTCCTGGGGCTTGAATTCAGGACCTGAGCACTCTTCCTTAGCCTTTTTTTGGTTCAAGACTAGAACTATACCATTTGAGAAATAGCTCTACTTCTGAATTTGTGGTGGTTAATTGGAGATGAGTCTGTCTGGGCTGGATTTGTACCTTGATCATCAGATCTCAGCTTCCTAGCAATTAGGATGACAGTTATAAGTCACCAGCCTTTTGCAATTAATTGGGCTTTAAGTTCAAAAGTGAGCCTTAGATAAGGTGGAATTTGCTTGGTAATGTGACTAGATATTGAGTCAAAATTCAGGTATAGGTCTATTGTAATCAAAAGTTTATCATCTATCCACCACTAGCACCGGTGGAGAGGATAATCTAGTTCTGACTTGAGCCATATTCTTTCTGCATCCCTAATCTAGAGTGGGTGGGTAAAGTTGGGCTTTTATTTACACAGAGTTTATCAGGGTAAACAAAGACCAAAAACAAAGGGTAAACAAAGGAGGAGGCTGCAATGCTTGATAAAAAATGTACTCATTATCTTGCCCATGTAATTGTAACCCCTCTGTACAGTATGTTCACAAAAAATAAAAATTAAAATTAAAAAAAGACCAAAAACATTTTATCTCTGTATGCCAATATGACAATCTAGACTAAAAATTATTCAACCCAATTGTTCATGCACTACAATAATTGTTCCCTTTAGACAACACCAGTACTTCCTTAAATATCAATTTACCAAATACTTCACAATTTGTAGTTACTAAAAAAAAAAGAAAGAAAAACTTCATCATCTTTGCATATGTTCAGATAAAACCTCTCTTCAACTTAGTAGGGATACTAGTAGGGATATTTGAAATCTCCAAATGTTCTGATACAATGAATATAGTTAAAAACTAAAAAAATTAAAGATGTGCTTTTCTATTTCATTTTTCCTTTTCTCTGCTTATTTCTAAATGTTATTACCTAGCTTCTATCAAATGATAATGCATATGTAAATTAAGATGTTTGCATTTAAAGTTCTTTTAAATTCAGATTGTCATTTAATTGGGTAGGTATTGCAATGTTATATCTGTATATTATGACTGACAATTATTCTACTAACTCAGGTATATTCTCTTCTGGGACAACAAGAAGTAATAAAGTATCCTTGCTGTTACAAGGGGAAAAATGACTCAAAAGCATCCCTGTATAAATTGTTACTGGAAAGATTTGTATTTACAAAATAAGAGTGGTCGTCTTTATTATCTAGAAAAAAATTCATTTTATCATTTTATAGTGCATTTATTTTAATTGCCAACTTCCAAAAGAAACAAAAGAGTTTACTTTAGCAAACTAAGAAATAGTAAAAATACATTCAAAAGAATTGTAAATGTTTTCCTTTCCTACTGCTGGAATCTTACATAATTCTATCAGTATTTGTCCAGCCTCACACCTACCACACCAAGCCAACATGACAATTACTAGAGATTCTGATGTCTTACTTAATAAGTTAAAAATCTTCCATTTGTGTCCCTCCATAGTTTTGGTACCCATTTGTAATGCTTTTTTAAAAAATATTTTCCTTACTCATCCCTAATGATAGTGCCTACTTATTCTCACTAGTGGCACCTTAACTACAACTTTTCCATCTTAATGGTTTTTTAACCACTGACTAGTCCACTTCTGGTCACAAGTATCAGTCGATTGTCAAAGAAAAAAATCTTCATAAGTCACTTCCTTGCTTATGAATATTTAAGCGTTACTGTAAGGGAAGGAATGTGAAACAATTGAAAGGTACACTATTCACCACACTACATTCTCTAGGGCAAATGCTTCTTTAATATAAATTGTACTTTGCCCATCCCTGTCTCTGCTATTGTGTTTGTTTATAAACTATTGCTTTTTTCTGTATTTATAATCACTATTTGACCAGGTGATTTGCACTATCAGCATCAAGTAACTTTTGAGGATGTGATTCTTTTGGGGTTTTGTTTGTTTGTTTGTTTTTATGAATCCTGTCAATGTTCCTGCCTCTGAGCAGATGGTCAAGAGATACTCACTGCACATAAGCAATCTAGGAGGATGGAAAATAGGAAAGAATGAAGAGATGAAGAAAGGAAGAAGAGTACAGACAGAGGGCTAGAGGAAGGGAAGGATAGGAGGAAAGAGACAGAGGGATAGCAGAAGGAGTTAGAACATATTATCATTAGAAAGCTAGAGTTTCATGAGCCACATGTGTGAAACTATTCTTTATTACTTCTGAATTGGCTCTTTCCTAACTGAAGATAATTATCAGCAAATGTATTGCACTAAAGAATTTTAAAACCTTCAGTTGTGATGTGCTCAAAAATAATTAGTTCTTTGAAATATGTTTCAAGGAAATGTGGAAATGCTATAGACTGAACATTTCAAAAGAGATTCAAAAGGAGTTCTTCTAAAAAACCAAGCCATTCAGTGATGCCAACCCATTAAATAATTAGGCCTTCTCCCTGGTGAAATCCATATGTGCCAACATAACAGCACCAACAGAATCTCTTGTTGCATATTTATGATTTTATAGGAAACTCTTCAGGAAAAGCTCTTATGCTTTCACAGTTCACAATTGCTACATGTTCCCTTCTGGTAAAAGCTAAACCATTTGTTTTCTTGCTTGTATCCTCCCCCCAAGGAACTATAGTTTGGGAAATAGTCATTCAATTCTATGATATTTTTATAGGAGCAATAATTGGGAAAGCCCAAATATACAAATGATGATAATAATCCAATATAGTATTTTGCATGCTGCAACCTTGCATTTGAAATGGACTTTAGGCGTAGCACACTGACATCATATTTGTTCTAATTTTAAGTCCTTGTTTGTGGCAGTCATTGACTATGAATCTTCTCCCTTGACACCTCCACCCTAGCACTGTCATCATGGCCAGTTTTTCTTTCTAATCTAGTCCCCTCACACAGGAATCCTGCACCTGTTATCCACTGTCCATTGTCTTTCCAAACTAGGGAGCTGACACTGAAGATTATACAGATTATACATCCCTTGCTGGCTGCATAATCTCACCAATTACCAAAGCTGTATAAAAAAGAGATGAAAATGTCTTCTTTTCAATTTTTCTGTAAGAACAAAAAATTACATACCTTAAATGTAGTTTATTTATACTTAAAAAATAGGGGCTATTTTGATATAATGTCACTTTGCTGAATAATAATATTTATGAAAGAACATGTGGTACTAAGCTCCCAACATTGGGCTGCATCCTCTCCCAGCATACAGGAATTAGAGACACATGTAGTCTAGTAATCACTGCATGAAGATCGATACTTCCATAGGGAGATGTAGACAATGTTCCAAAGACAAGTTGTGGTGATGTAAACCAATAATTACAGCTACTTGGGCAACAGATGCAGAAGGACTGATATTCTGTAGCCAGTTCAGGCAGTTATTGAGATACTGTATCACAAACAAACTAAAAACAGAAGGACTGGGGGCATGACACAAATGGGAGAGTGCTTACCTAGCCAATGTAGCAAATATAAGGCTCCGACTTGAATCTCCAGTACCTCAAGCAAAAAAGGAAAAAGAAAAAAGTAAGTGAATGCGACAAAAAATACATAGAACAAATAAATTAGCCTTAACCTGTCACCTGAAAAATATGAAATTGGACAAGTAGGTGGAGAGGATATGGGGTGGAGAGGGAGGAAAAGGGTATCAGCTGCTGAGCTGGCATTTGCAAAGGAAAGGGAATCACAGAGTGATGCAATAACTTTCCCTCTATGGCCATGCAGCTTGAATATTGTTTCCAGAAGACTAGAAGGGAAACTAGGAGGAAAGGATAAAGGACAAGAGGAATGTCAAAATGAGAAGCTAGAGAAGTGAAAGGCTTTGGAGCCACATGTAGGAATCTGGACTTTTTGCAGGGGAGGGATGTGGTCATGGGGCTTGAACTTTGGGTCTGGGTGCTGTCTCTCAGCATTCCAGCTCAAGGCTAGTGCTCTACCACTTGAGCCACAGAACCACTTCCAGTTTTCTTATGGTTAAGTGGAGATAAGACTCTTCACAGACTTTCTTGCCAGGGCTGTCTTTGAATTGCGATCCGCAGATCTCAGCCTCCTGAGTAGCTAGGATTACAGGCATGAGGCACTGGCACCCGGCTTGGACATTTTCTCCAAGAAAGTAGAGAGCTGTTAAAAAAATTATAAGCATGAGATGGACATAATATTTTTGCCTTTTGAAAAATAACATATGGTGACCTCTTAGCACAGACATCAGTAACCTAGCTAACAGATGCAAGTCAAGACTTAATTTAGATTGAAAGGTCCTGAAATTACATGAAATGTGTATATTTTTGTATGTGTATGCCAAATACCTATGAGTATCTCAAACATTTTATGAAGTATCTTTAGGTAATACCTGTTAAAAATGATTACTCAAACTCTTTCAGCAGGAGAGAGCTCATTCTTTCTAGCTTTCACATTCAGAACAGTCTTTGCATTCCCCTCCACACAGTTCAGTATATGTTCTTCCACTTCTAATGGAAAGAGCTTGGAACTTTTCTTGCCAATGCTACTTCCCTAACTGCCCCTTTGTTCCTAACCTACAGTTCTGCCCTGTCCTGACTTCTATTCAGAAAGCTACCCCTCCATCTAAAGCTGGTTGAACTGAGCCTTCCTCATGCAGCCTCCTCTCAGATTCCTTCTGCATTCTGCTCTAGTGCAAGCACTAAGCACAGCTGTGGAATACTGGTGAGCCAACGAGAATGAGAGATAAATAGATAAGAGTCCAGAAATAGAACAGTCCGGAAATAGAACCTTTACAGACTGACCAATACTTACATGAAAACCACATATATCACAAACCTGTTTTGGAAACAAGTAAAAGAATAACAGACAATTTTTTTAATGATGCTGGAACAATGGGTCATCTATTAAGGAGAAAGAATGGGTGCCTGTTTTACTTTTTAGTTTCAAAAAATAAAAAATTTCAATTGCATGCAGGTGACTCACATCTGTAATCTTATCTACTCAAGATATCTAAGAATCATGGTTTGTATCCGGACCAAGAAGGGAAGTCCATGAGACTTTTACCTCCCATTAAATAATGAAAAGCTGTAAGTGGAGATGTGGCTCAAGTGGTACAGCACTAGTCTTGAGAAAAAAGACTGAGGGAGAGCATCCAGGCCCTGAGTTCAAGCCCCAGGAGCAGTACATGCATGTGTACACACACACACACTCACACACACACACACTTAATAAATAAAATAAAATAATAAATCTCAGATGGATCAAACCATAGAATGCTTCAGAAGAGAAAAATAAGATACTTGAGCAAGTTAAAACTGAGAAGTAAATTTGATGTCTATAAGTCTTTTTTATTTTGGGGGGGCCGTCATGGGGCTTGAACTCTGGGCCCCAATGCTGACCCTGAGCTCTTCTACCATTTGAGGCTTAGCACCACTTCCAGTTTTCTGGTAGTTAATTAGCGCTAAGAGTCTCACAGACTTTCCTGCCCAGGCTGGCTTTGAACCATGATCCTCAAATCTCAGCCTCCTGAGTAGCTAGGATTACAGGTGTGCTCCACCAGCACCCGGCTATAAGTCTTTCTATCTAAAGTTACCACAAAATACTGAGAGAAAAGCAATATGTTGACACAACTGTCAAATTAATAGCTAGAAAATGTGATGAACTTATTCATATCAAAGAAACAAGAAAAGATGACCAATACTTACTTGACCAAACATTTACTTTATTACTGCCAAAATTTAGTTATGGTATTAAGAAATAAAAATATTAATTTAAACACTTAATTTCAAATTTTATTTACTAAAGCTACTTGGAATACAAATTGTATTACTTGGTGAATTTGAATCTGGGTCTCCCTGTGCAAAGAAACTTTATGTGTACTAGCATGTATATAAAAATATATTTAACAACATTATTCATATCAGAACATGTTGGAAATAATCCTAAAGTCTATGAGTAGTAGAGTATTTAAGAAAGTTCTATGGTATGTAGCATGAAGTTATATTAAAAAAGGAAAGTGCAAGAGAACATAAATATTCCACCTGTATACAAATAAACCTAAGCAAATCTAATTATTTTTATATCACTGCATCTGAGAAAAGTGATGGAATGTAGATTTTCACAATATTTAAATATCTGCCTAAACATGGTCTCTTGTTTACTTTACACTCCATGTGTAAAGCTTATTTTCTGTCTTCTAGCAGGTCTCCATTAATGGGTTTCCATGAGTGAATAGATGAAATAATACCTTTTAGAGCATACATTTTCAGCTTCAACTATTTTTATTTTCAACTTTTGGACCTTTTCTTTTGCATTGCTTCTCACAAAAACAAAAAAAGCAAAAACAATGCAAGTATACACAAACATATTAACTGAAGTATAGTGCTTTCAGGGAAGAAATCAAATGGCATAATTCCTTAAATAAGCTACCTCACAGTCCAACAAAATGAATACTAGGAAACCAACACTTGAATAATATAAGGGAAAGTCAAAAGGAGGGAATTAGATGGATGAAGAGAAGAAGAGAATAGAGTGCATTTATAATATTCAATGCATATCCTTGAAACTAAGAAAATTGAGGGGGAAGAGTAGGGAGAGATGGGGTAGAATTATGAAAGGGATGACAATGATCAAAGTACATTGTACTTATAAACTGATCTGCTGAATGGTAACTCCTTTGTACAACTACTTAAAGATAATAAATACAATTTTGAGGAAACAAAACAAAAACTATACCTGACAGTTTCTGCTTTGGTTCTAAATGTCAAGCTTGGAACCGATAATTTAAAGTGCATACTCTTCTCAAACCAATTTCTTCAGAGTTAACTTGTTTCTATTGTCTAAAGACAAAGAGCAATTTAGCACAAAAGTCTTTTAAAACAGAACTGTTATTGGCTTTGAAATGTGAAAATAGCATCCGTAAATTAAAAGCAAGATAGACAAGATTATTAACAGTGTTACTCTAGTCAGGTACTGGTTACATTTGCTCTTTCCTATAATATTGAATAATTATAACTATTCAATAATCATTCTTCATGCAAAGCTTTAATCCTGGAAAAGTCACTAAAATGCTATATTCATTTCTTTGCCAATCTGTAGACATCATGACTCATATTAAGAACTTCCCTCATATATAATACTCATGCAAGAATCAGGAGCTGAAATAATGTTTGTAAGCAACAGAATAAATAAAAACAAAAAGTACTGTTAATGGAAAAAAGCAGAAAGTTTGTTTGTAAATTTTATACTTCAGTGAGGCAATCTACATATCTGACGCTCATTCAAGTGAACTACTATGTCAGCTGGAATTTAGCACTTGTTATCCTTTTAATTATCTAGGCATACTTTCAAAAACATTTATTGAGCATACACTATGTATAAGAATCTGTGTGAGTCACTATAGTATGTAAGAAGAAGAAACAGTCGGACACCAGTGGCTCACGCCTGTAATCCTAGCTACTCAGGAGGCTGAGATCTGAGGATCGTGGTTCAAAGCCAGCCTGGGCAAGAAAGTCCATGAGACTCTTATCTCCAATAAACCACTAGAAAACTGGAAGTGGTGCTGTGGCTCAAGTGGTAGAGTGCTCTCCTTGAGCTGAAGAGCGCAGGGTCAGTGCCCAAACCCAGAGTTCAAGCCCCACAACCAACCAAAAAAAAAAAGAAGAAGAAGAAGAAGAAGAAACATGTAAACACCAAAAACATGTAAACACATAAACATGTAAATGCCAAAACACCAAAAACAAACCCAAGCCTTCAAAGGCCTCCTCATCTAAAAAAAAAGTAAGAAATAGAACACTTTCAATATGTCTATATCTGTGGCTACAAATCTTAGTAATTGCTAGCAGTTATTAAGCTTTATTATAGGACAAATGGTTTTATATTTTTGCAAGTATTACATTGAATCAAATCTAGGTCTGTTGATTATCAGATACACCATTAATATAGTAATGTTATTTTTTAAAGCAAACTCCTCAAAAATAATAACTTACTCTTGGTTGCCAGATACATTCCAAATACCAAAGATGCTGAAGTAGGAAAGATACAGATTAATTAGTGATAAAATATAGCAACTCTTTTCATCTCTCAGTAACATTTCAAATTAGGGCATTGAGCATCTGCATTTTACAGGCAGGAAATCTGAACATTCCCATAATTTTAGGTTATTAGGTAAATTTCATAGAAGAGCCAAGCAAATTTGAGCACGTCAGTCTGCTTCCAGATGTCTTTGCTCTTACTTACTAGAAAGAGGTCTGAGATTTTCTTTACTGTGTCATATTCAGGGGTTTCCACAGCTTTTTTCCTTGATGTGACTTCATTTAAAATTGATGAAGAATACTGGGATTTGTATTAATTATTTAGAGCAATATAGAGCTGGAATATGAGACAAATTTCAAAGAAAAGCTTTAGCCTAAAATGTGTGCAGTAATCCAACTAAAGAGTGATAAGTAAATCCTACTAATATCAGTGATTCAATAATTCATTTTTAGAATCTATCAATCCATAACTAATTATATTGCATTTAGATATAAATGGAATAATTTTAACAGAATTATATACTATTTTTATGCACATTGGTTGTGTATATGCTTTTTAAATTTTAATTTTATTGTCAAGGTGATAGAGCGGTTACAGTTACATAAGTAAGGTAGTGAGTACATTTCTTGTCAAACTTGTTACTCCTTCCCCATTTTTCTCCCTCCTTCCTTCCCCCAATCCCCCCCAAGTTTTACAGATCACTTCCAAGATAGTGTCTTGTGAGTATCATTGTTGCATTGGTTCCCCCTTTTTCCTTAGCAGTTACTGGAGCCCAGAGTTCAAGTTCCTCTATCAACTTGAAAAAAAAATGTAGATTCAGAAGCTCCAATCAAACAGGAATCTGCATTTTTAGCAAGCACACTAATAGTCCAGATATGTTGATGTATGTGTTTCCAGTAGAATTTTCAGAAAAATATTAAATTCAATTTTTAATGCTGTTCAACGTGTCTTGACTACTACTAGATATGAACAGCTTGGATAGAATTTTTGATTCATTACTGGAAGAATTATCTAAGGAGATTTTTTTCAGTTGATGTTTCTAATTTTATTTGCAAAATTTGAAAAGATAAAGTATGGTATCAGTATGTAACTGCCTCTTGGTATATTTAACTACCACATTTTTATGTAAGCCATGTTTACAAGAAAAAGTAGTAGCCAATGGTTGTTAGTTCTTAACCCATTATCTTTTTAGGAAAGTTGTGCTACAAGTGTGTACATAAGATATGAAATGAAGTTTTATATTTTGGGCTAAGCATTTTTGGCTTTTTAAAAGATTATTTGCAGTACTTGTTGCAATGTTGAACTTTTTTAACATGATGTACAGAATGAATTTCTTTTTATCAAAACTGAAAAAGAGAACATTGATAGACACTCTGATAGAGTGAATCTACATTTTAAACCAGAACTTCTGTCTTCCACTGACTATGAGTATGCTGGATTCAAGAATCATTGTTTTGCTGGGCACCCATGGCTCACACCTGTAATCCTAGCTGAGATCTGAGGATCACTGTTCAAAGCCAACCTGGGCAGGAAAGTCCATGAGACTCTTATCTCCAATTAACCGTCAGAAAACCAGAAGTGGTGCTGTCCCTCAAATGGTAGAGTACTAGCCTTAAATTGAAGAGCTGATTGTTTAAACAGGGATACAGGTAGACCCATTGTAACAATGAGATGTACAAGATTTTATATCGAAAAACAAACTTTACAACTTTGTTGGGGGGGTCTGGGGGAGATGGAGGGGCAGGGATGGTAAGGAGCCACAAAGGAGGAGGCAACAATGCTTGATAAGAAATGTACTCATTACCTTGCTCATGTAATTGTAACCCCTCTGTATAGTATTTTCACAATAAAAAACTTATTAATAATAAAAAAACTGAAGAGCTGAGGGACAGCACCCAAGCCCAGAGTTAAAGCCCCATGACAAAAACAAACAAACAAACAAAAAATAAAACATGGTTTCGACTCTTTGTCGTTTTCCCATTCCATACTTAGGAATGATGGAAAATACAAAGCAAACAGCAGTGGGGGGTTGTTTGTTTTTTGTTTTTGTTTGTTTGTTTTACCAACTATCAGAAGTTAAATGTTTCATTTGCTAGTTATTTATGAAACAGGGCCAGAGGATATTAAAGGAATGTAAGCTTGTATATTCTGATGTATTGTTATTCTGTATGACACATAAATAACTGTTCAACATGACAGAATAGATACTTCCACTTTAGGAAAAGCTTTGTGAAATCTAACATGATTGCTGTAAAATAGAAGTGAGGTAACCCTGGTAGCTGTAGGAATAGAAAGTGACAACTCCAGAAGCTATTTCAAAGAAAACAAAATCAGTAAGATTCAAATTGAATGGAAAATAGCAAAAAAGAAGTGGAAAAGTAAAATACTTCAAGTTTGGCATCTGGGTAGACAAAAATAGAGAGTTACTGACATGGTGAGGGAATATGAAACTGTTCTGAAAATGTTAAGAAGAAGGTGGGCGTGGAAGAAAAGTGAGGAAGGCTTATATAGCTGGATCTTTTTTATTGCTTTACATTTTTAATACATTTTTATTGTAAAAATACTGTACAGAGGGGTTACAGTTACATGAGCAAGGTAATGAGTACATTTCCTATCAAGTATTGTTACCTCCTCCTTTGTTTTTCCCCTACCATCCCTTCTTTGTTCCTTAGTTTATGTCTGAATGGACTAACCAAACTGTGACTTAATGGATGTTTATTTTCTATTACAGCAATTGTTCAACTGTCAAGCTCTACGAAAACTAAGTATTCCTGATAATGACCTTTCGAACCTGCCAACCTCTATTGCTAGTTTAGTTAATCTTAAAGAACTGGACATCAGTAAAAATGGTAAGATTCTTTACTATTCTCCAAATACCTTGATACTTTTTAAAATTTTTTTACTGAAAATGTGTTTTAATGTTTTCCCTAGAGATAATATAAAATAATTTCATCAGCTTTTTGTGTAACTAAAAGTTAATTTTGTTACAGAGTTAAATCCTAAATCATAACCCAAAGACAGAAAACATCTTTCTCCTCCCCTTACAATGTGCGTAACTCATGGAGGTCTACTTCTCTTTGCATTCCGATATGTGACCTACCATTTACACTGAGGATATAAAATGTTACTTAGCTGAATTCTGTGTTTGGCATGAACGTGGACAAATAGAACTCTAGTTATTTCAATTGATATGCTTGATAGCAAGGGAGAAACACGAACAAAAACAGGTCCCTTCCCTCACCAGGCTTACATTCTAGCCAGTGATTTATATATTAAAGCATATTACATGTTTAAGTTATTCTTATATTACCTAGACTCCCTTAATAGAATTATAAGCCAGTGATATCCTCGATTTTTGTTGCTATTGCTGCATTAATCACCACTTATTTCCCTGGCCGAAAAGAATGTCTGGCACACTGTAGGATCATAATAAATATTTGCTCTGTGAATTAATGAGTGAATGGTTCAGAGTTATCACAAAGTTCACAGTGTCACTGGAGAAGACTGACATCCAAAAATCATCACTGATATCGCAAAATACAATCAACTAAGTGCTTAATTATATGGTATAACTTACAATTATAAATTTGTAGAGAATACGAAGATTAACTAAAATGGCTATATTATTAGAAAACAGTTCAAGTATAGGATATAAACTAAAGACTTTCTTGAAAATCAGTGGCATCTAAATAAAGGAGAGCATTTTATTTGAAGGAGATAATAGAAATGTAAATGAGGGACACAAGGGTCTTTCTGCACCAGCTTGATTTATTACTTAGTTTTTTGAAAGACAATCAAGGAAGGACCATATGCACACTCACAAGGAGAATAGCGATTTGGCTTACACTCATTCAAAGATAATCTCTGGCCTGCCATTAATCTTTAATAAGAAATTTACAGGTTATATACTTTGTGGATTCATAATTTTGTACTTTTACAATTATTACCTACTAATATATGTTTCTATAAATCAAATTCTATTTTCAAATCTTAGTTTCTGAGAAATGTCACAAGGCTCAGTAACACATCCCATTCCTGTCCATTTGTTTTAGCTTGTTAGTCCAAGTAAACAAAACTTCATTTTATTTGTAAAAAGGAGCAAACAATATATGGTCAAATATGAATATGAAGCTCTTAATAAACATAAAAATTTTGAAAGCATCTTATAATTCCTGGTGTCATTTTACATCAAGAAATTTTTGGTTCCAGTAAGTGAATCACAAATTATATTTCTTCTCTTCAGAAGTAAGTCTCTGAGCAACTTTATGAATATTTGAAATTATAATTTTGTAACTATTAGCTTTGCATATATTTCCTTACATTCAGAAAATATTTATTCAAAAAGCTATACAAGACATGTGTTTTGATAAAGTGGAAACTTTCAATCATTCTGGGTCTATTTCTACATTTTGTGGAGGCTGAAGAATTTCTCTGTAATAAAAGCAGATAATAGACTGAGGGCCTCAAAAAAAAAGTTATACAAGACATGGTAATGTTAGTACAATGTTAAATGTGCAGTATGAGGATATATCAACCACCACTTGATATTTCACATATATAAAAATACTTCATCTGATAAACTTCTCAGAAATCAAAGCATAATAAAAACCTGTCACTGGTTTCTGTGACAGAAGCCTGGATAGTCAATTTAAGAGTTTAATACATCCTTTGGGAATCTGTCAAGGGAAGAAAGAACACATTGCAGCATCAAGATTGCGGTTGACCAAGGTGGAGTAGCCCTGGTGGGAAAAAGTCCAGATCAATGAGGCACATGGTATTCACAGAATTGGTGTTTAATGATGTACAGCGAAGGCTTATTGTGACATAGGGACCTATGTAATACTACTCAATTTTAGTAAGAACTTGGCTAAAATATGCTTGGATTTAGCTTAGTGGCCCCTAACATCATGAATTCTATGAAGTCTGAGGTTTTCTACAATCTTCTGTATACTGTTCATTGGCGTGTCATCCGGATTCACGACCTTTTCATCTCCATAATTCACAAACACTATTTTATATTAAACCCTTGTAAATGATCTATTAGGTACAGAAAGATAATGGCACAATTTGAGACAATAGCTTCCATCCACCTCTTAGCCATATCTCCAACTAGCAATCTTCTGTTCCATTTCATCTTCAAGGACTACCAAAGGGTCATTTCTACAGGCATCAGGCTGCCTTCTAGTGATTTTATCTGCCCAGAGTACTCCTCTCAATGCTCTACTCCATTCTCTCCACAAAGAATCCTCTTCACCTTTAAAAACATACATTCCAAAAGTCAGATGCAATGAACTTTTTCTGACAGCTACACAAAGAAAAGTGTTCCTTCTGCTGTGATTCTGTTTTTACTTTATATATGGTTTTATTTTGAACTCATTTTTTGCAGTGCTAGAAATATAACCTGAGATCTTGTTCATGCTAGACAGATACTGCTTTTTAATTTAAGTTCTGTATATGGAACTACACTTCAAGACTCTTGAAATCCAGGACTGTCTTGGTCATTCAGAGCTACAAGTATAATACCTCAGAGACATGGAGGGCAGATTTCTGATAACTATTTGTTAGTTAAACAGCATTTTGAAAAATACTTTCCTTTAAAATATGACAATTTTATATTATGTCATATCCCACATATAATAAAAAGTCCATCTAGTAAAGTAGAAACCTTCTAAATGTTTTAGCTGGATTATGGAAAAGATAGAAATAGGACTGTAATAACGAAGGAGTAACTACTCAAATCAGTTCTAATCCTACTTACTATTTGATTTTATTTCTCAGTTTAATATTACTGTGATTCACAAAGGTACTCTATGCAAAAACTCATTCTGTCCTCCAATTCCTTTATCCATTCAGTCAACACCTACCAAATATACCCACTAAATATAGGGCAAATATGCTTTCCTGATGTATTTGCTATTGTTGGGGTCTTAGTTTAGTTCCATTTCTTTTCTATGTTCTCAAATACACTCCTAATTGGTTTCCTCATCTGCATTATTTCCACTATCATTACCAAACCCTTCCTCCACAAGATAGCTTTAGCAGTATTTCTAGATTTCTGACATTTTAAAATTCATCTCCAACCTAAGGTACTTCAGCTGACCTAGGATAAAGGATAGATTTATGAATTCCTAACATAACAACAGAAAAACTCCACAAATGACCACTCACAATGATGCCATTCTAAATGCATTCCCCTCAAGAATGATCTAACTTTTAACTAGATTCTAAAAACATTCCTCAAATATTTAAAATTGTTCTGCTATCTCTTTTACTCTGCTTATATTATTTTTTTTAACCTAAACTACCTTCACCTTCTTTTTATCTGGCTAATCCTTATTCCATTCAATATTCAATACAAGGCTTATTGTTTATTGGTGTCTTCTGAAGTCCTAGACTAAGTCAAGGATTCAACTTCTATGCTATATAATTTGTGCATTAAAAATTATTGTTTTATCTAAAGCACTTCATATTAATCTATATTAAAACATTCATTTGGTTTTAATTTTTAAATCTTAAATCGCCTTAAAGAAAATAGATTCCAGTGTACCTATCATGGAAATTAAAATGTGAACATTTAATTATGTTAAAAATAACATCCTCTTTTTTAAAATAAGCAATACATTCCAGAAACATTGGACATCAGTTCACATCCCTTCCCACTTTTCCCTGTCAGAAATAAGGTGTTCAAAATTTCAGTGAAGTGCTAACACAGTTTGTTGATTATACCAAGAGCTATGGATTAGATATTATCTTTTTGAAATTTCTTCTTTAATTGACATGGACTTAGTTGCCCCAGGAGAAATATCAATGTTCCCATTGCTTTATATCTTGCCCTTACTTTAGTTATTACAGGTATAGGTGACAGATCATCAGATGAATATATAGGGATAAATTAGTACCTAATATTTTCTTAACCATTAGAAATTTCTACTTTAACATCACCAGATATTTACTGTATATTTCCTTCTAAAACTATCAGTTTGGGGTTTTTTCCACATGTAAGTCTTTACCTCATTTGCAAGTTATTTTGGGGCTACATATAATGAAAGTTTATCGTTTTCTGTATGGATGTATTATTAATTATTTTATCAATATCTAAGTAGTCCTTTTTTCAAAAATGCTACCTCATTTATAGAAAAAGTCTTTGCCAAAGTATGCAACCTGCTTCCTTTGCTTATTTGACTATTCTTCTGTTGTTGCCATACTGTTCTAATCATGATAACTTAAGATTGCTTCTTAAATCTGAAAATGCAACTCTTCTCTTTTGCTTTTCTCATGTTCAGATGTGCTTTTCTACTACTTGCTCCTCAGGTCTTCCAAGGTATTCATTTTGACTTCACTGAGAGCATTCCATCCAGGGGAATTTTCTTAATTAGCTTAACTTTAAAGATTGGTGTAGGAAAAACTTCTGTTTTGTGATGGCAAATATTGCTATTTTTCTTTTTTAGGTCAAATTTTATGCTTTTCAATAGTGTTTTGTGATTTTCTTCAAGGAGGATTACACATGTTATTAGTATGTTTTAAGCATTTATATCACTAGAGGCATAAACTTTACCGTTTTGTCCTTGATGCTATATAGGAATATTGCTACTTTTTATGCCCTTTGTCTTACTATAATGATTCTAATATAATTTATATTGTACAACTAATAGATTTATTTGGATTTTTATGTGAATTTAAAAATTCACATACTTTTTTCTTTTGATCTCATTATCATATATCTTAATGACTTCTTTCTCAAAAATTATAACCAAACTAAGAAATCATCCATTCCATCACCTAGGTTTCTTATTATATTTTCACGTATTGCTGATAATTTTTAATCCACCTCTACCATATCTGGAACTGTTTTCTTCTTTGCATTCCTAGCATCATTTAGCAGTTCTATTTACCTGCTTGCTTGTATCAACCTTGCAAGAGCTTTTTCTAATCTTTGACTCTTTTAAGATTCCTTTGGGACTTTTAAACAACTTTTGTCTTTTGTCTTGATTATTTATTTTCTAATTTATTTATTTTTACTTCTCTACCTCTATTTTTACCATGTTTTTTCCCACTGTTTTACTGTTTACCCAACTGGGTTTAGTATTCTAAAGCATTTAAGAAATTTTTTAGTCATCATTTTATTGAAATACATTATCAACTACAGGGCTTGATAATTACTGTTTCTTATTATTGCTTTTGTTACCCTGTGGTAAAGTAAGTGGTCAATTTTCAAAATGTTCCTATTGCATATAATAAAATAGATGTTCTCTCATTGATCAGTATAGGCTAAAAACCTACAAATGTTACACGTTAATCTCCATTAAGTTGTCAGCTTCGCTGGGAAAAGTATTGAATGTTTATAAATTTTACATATTTGAAATGTTGAAAGAACAGAAAATAGGTGATTAATAAGCACCAAGTTGTAGTCAGATAGAAGTAAGATACTGTATTATGGAATAGTAGGATGATTGTAGATAATATCATGGTGAATGCCTTGATATAATTAAGTCATTGTAAAAGAAATAAATAAATGAAAGTAAAACAGTCTCTGCAGGAAGAAGGTGAATGAAGAAAGTGGGTAAATAATGATGACTCTGATCAAAGACATATATTTTCAAATATGAAAATAGAATAATATATGAAAAAAGAATAATGAAGCCTGTTTGCCATTTTAAAAGGCAGGAAGGAGCATGAGAGAGATAGAGGGATGAGTTTGATGCAATACATTATGTATGTGTGGAAATGTCACAGTGACTCCCTTTTCAACTAATGGATGTTAATAAAGAATTTTAAAGAATACTAAAGTACTAGATATTTCAAAAGTTAGAAGAAAGAGGCTTCAATGTTTTGTTTTGTTTTGTTGTTATTCATATGGCTTGAACTCTGGGCCTGGATGCTATCCCTCACCTCTTCTGCTCAAAGCAAGCGCTCTACCACTTAAGCCATAGCACCACTTCCAGTTTTCCGGAAGATAAGGGTCTCTTTCCTGCTGGGCTGGGTTTGAACCATAATCCTCAGATCTCAGCCTCCTGAGTAGCTAGAATTACAGACGTGACCCACCAGTCGCCAGCTTTGTGTATATGTGTGTATGTGTGAATGGTTTTACCAAGCAAATGATATTTTTTCATTTTGCTTTCTTGTTTATTTTTTCTATTTGAAAATATCCTTTTCATATATGTGTTATTTCTCTATTATTGTCTGATGAATCTGACTTTCTCTTTTTTTAATGTTTTTTATTGTAAAAATACTTTTCAGAGAGGTTACAGTTACATGAGTAAAGTAATGAGTACATTTCCTATGGAGCATTGTTACCTCCTCCTTTTTTTTTTGACTTACTTATTTTTTTTATTACGAAAACAATGCACACAGGGGTTACAATTACATGAGCAAGGTAATGAGTACATTTCTTATCAAGCATTGTTGCCTCCTCCTTTGTTTCCCCTTACCATCCCTTCCCGCCTCACCCCTCCAAAAAGTTGTAAAGTTCGTTTTTTGACATAACTTTGTTTTTGCTCTACCATCCCTTCCCTCCCATCCTTCCCAACTCCTCCCCCCTCAGTTGTAAAGTTCATTTTCAACATAGTATCTTGTACATCTCATTGTTACAATAGGTCGCCTGTATCTTTATTTCAGCATTTTGTTAGTTCCCTTCCTCTCCCCAAATTATAAACATGCATATACATGATGCAGGGCACCAACATCAAATACAGTGATAACAGGGGTTATACCATGGGAGAAGAACATACTAGAGAATCAAACAAAAAAATCTCATAGTACATTTTAAACACATTAAAAACAATAGCAAGAAAGAAAAAACCACTTGTGTCCCTATCTTGTGGTTCATTTCACTTAACATATTTACCATAGCTAAGATATGGAACCAACCCAGATGCCCTTCAGTAGATGAATGGATCAAGAACATGTGGTATATTTATCCAATAGAATTCTATGCCTCCATCAGAAAGAATGACATCGCCCCATTTGTTAGGAAATGGAAAGACTTGGGAAAAATTATATTAAGTGAAGTAAGCCAGGCCCAAAGAAACATAGGTCCCATGGTTTCCCTTATTTGCAATAACTAGTATAGGTCTGGGACAAGCAGAAAAGGTCAAAAGTTATGAGCAAATGATAAATGTTTGAGGGAGTAGTTAAGTAAGCTTAACCTGATTTTAATATTACCCAATGGGCATATGTATTGAAATGCCACATGGCACCCAATAAATATGTAGTTACTTTGTTCTTATTTATCAGTTCAAATAAATTTAAATTTTAAAACCAACCAAATACTTAGACTATTTACCTACTTGGAACATTCAAAATACCAAATTAACTGGAAAGCAGTGAACTGGAAAATGAGATTTCAACTTCTTGTGTTCAATAAAGATTACATTCTTTCTTCTTTTAAAATAAGTACATTAACCTTGACCTTAGTAAAGAAGATTCAATCAATTTTATTAAAATTTGGTCTTCTATCTATCACCTACCTAGAAAGAAAGAAATATCTATGCGGCATTTAAACCGCCCAGGCTCTCATAATTATTTGTTCCCTAATTACATGCAGAAATCCAAAAGTAAATGAACTACTTTCCATTGCAATGGATTTTTGTCTATTATTCCACACATCTTAATTCAGTAATAAAATTAAAATCCTATCTATAGCCGAGATGAATATGTTTCATGATATTGCAATCTCTGAATCAATAGTCTATGCCTGTTTATAAAGATGATACATGGTCATAATGCAATAAATTGTTTTATATGATAAAGTAAGATAATGAATGATAAGGTTTAATTAGGCAGTGATTTCATTTCAAATTTGATTGTTGATTTGTCATAGAGGCATAGAGATTCTGACACTATAATTTAAGGACTTAAATGAAAATGAATTAATTTGAAAGCTCTTGTTAATTCTCTAGCAATTAAGTGATTTTTGTCTCATCCTCTAAAACTTATTTCTATACATGAATGGGTTTGAACAGCACCACAGTGGGCAAAATCACTATTGTTAGCTATAATGAAAGGCAATCAGAGTTGAAGCCATTATTATGTGTTTTATTGACTTGCCAGTTTTTCCACCCCCATCTCCAAGTGCACACAAAACACTGAAGATAAATCACATCTTCTATTTGGAGGGAAGAAAAGGAAATTTTCCCTTTCTAACAAAGCTGAGAGAGCAGATATGAGTAACTAGTTAATTGATAAAAAAAAATCTTTAAACATTTGAGCATATTTAGAGAATAGAGACTCATAGTATATTTTTTTAATTCTTGGGGGATACTATTTTGGTAAGCTTTCTAGGGGTTAGAGAGGTAATAATATTATTTAGTAGCTCTCTATATGCAATACATGTGCCCTTGATGCTTGGCAAAAAAAAAAAAATAGGCAATATACTTAGAGTAAATGCTTATTACTTTGCCTATTCAACGCCTCACTTTTAACACAGTTAATGTGTCCTTAGTCTGAAAATCACTAATGCTTCCTTCACTTTAAGACAATTTTCCCTTTCTACAGAATCCACTTTGGCCCATGATTATAATGTAAAAATAAACTGAAGTTAGGCTCTATGCGTAGCCATTAAAGAACTTTCTGAACTAAAACCAAATGTGCTTATCCAGCCACCTTCACAGCTGCTGCCACAACTTGTAACTCTTTCTAATGTCTTCATAGTGAAATAGTATGGATTAAGGGTGTTACCAGCACTTACTCCATGGGAGATAAGCCTACCATCTCACTAAGTACAGGAAAGAAAGGAACTACTGCCCATCTCCTCGTCCATCTGAAGTCTAGGTTGTGCTCTGCCAGCTAAACTGATTCATCTTAGAATTACAGCAGAGCCTTTTTTGAACTGAGTAGCCTATCCTCTGTATTCTATCGAATATTGAACAAAGGTAAGAATCCTCCTCTCTTCTACATCATGCTTCCTCTTAGCATAAACACTGTAAAAATAAGAACTGAACCTTTATTATACATCCTTATTATACATCCACCACAACCTCCATCAAAGTACAAACATAGTGAATGTTCACGAAAGTGACTGACTGGAAATGAAGGAGTTTCATTAACCATACACGAAATGATCTTAAACACCCACTTCACATAACATGTTAAGAAGTCACCTGTATTGTTTGTTTAGAGACAGTCACCCTTTTCATCTTCAGACAATAAAAATCTACTGTCTCTCTCCAGTATTTTTTTCCATGTTTGTAAAATACTTTAGCTCTTTCCTGCAAGCTATTAATGTAGTTTCCCAGTATCAACCTAGGTACTTTTTGAACTATCAAGAAGCTGAAAGTCAACTGATGAATACATGCCTGGCACCATATTACTATTTTTTAAGGTCACTCCCTCACACAACCGCAACCATCTGTGAGCCCCTCCAAACTATCAATCTACCAATGCCGCCATCTTGCCCTGTACCACCCACCCACCCATCCACGTCTTCAGCTTTCTTCTCTCCTCTTTACATTTCATTCCAATTTTTTGTGGTTCATCCTCAAACTCCTCCTTTGTGGACCCCCTCAACTCTTTTCCACTTCGTTCATAGCACTGTGCATTGTTCAGCAAACCCTGCTTCAATTCTGTTCTCTAGCTATTGCTCAGTGGAGCTAGAAATAAAACCCTGCTGATAGCGTGTTGAATTCGTGATCACAAATCTGAAGTACTTCCCTTGAGAAAATTAGAGCTCTAAGGAAAGAATTTCTACCTGTGAACATCTGTGCCCATATTTTGTGAATTTTTAGCTATTTAGTAACACATGAATTATTCTAAGTCAAAATCTCCCTAGTTATATCATTAAACTGAAGTTATTAATTTCTCTATTTCTGAGTGAATACATTTGAAAACATTTAGAAAAATTGGAAAAATGTATTTATTTGTATTCATGTTACACATACATGCATGTGTATAACAACAAATATATGTAACTAAATATAAACATATATGTGTGTATGGAGTTATATTTTTTCAGAAGACCAGGTAGACCAGTCTCAAAAGTTGTTTAATAAAGTCAAATCTAATAACCTTTTTTTGTGGGCTTTTTTTTTTTTGGTGCTGGCCTGGAGCTTGAACTCAGGGCCAATGAAAGCACTTTATAAAGTCCATCCACTTCACATCTGAAGCTCCTGTTAAATTTGTTTTTACTGATTTTTAGTAGTTGTCTCATTAATCTGTTTCTTATATTTTGTTTATTTGTTAGGCATGCAAGGCAGGATTCTCCCTATGTTTTATAAATTTTCTAGCTGTTCTGTTACTTAGATCTTGGCAATGATTCTCTAGGGCCTTTTAACCTGATCCAACCTAGACCATTAGCTCTCTGCTTTATTATGTCATTTTGATAGCAAATATCCCTCAGAAATCTCTTGGAAAAATGATGCATGCAAAATAAAGATACTGAGTTCTAGAACATCTAAAAATACTTTAAGTCTAAGCATTTATTGCTTCCAAATATACAGCTTATTTTCTGCTCAATTAACCTTAAAGATTTGTTGAATTTTCTTTCTAGTATTCTCTCTCTTCTCTCTGATCTCTTCTCTCTTTCTTGGTGGCACTTCAGCTTGAAATCAAGACTTGCCAGACAAGCACTTTATCAATTGCACCTTTCCCCCAGCCCTTTTGTTTTAGTTATTTTATTTACATACGATCTCCCACCTTTTTTATCTGAGCCAATCTCAAATCATAATGTTTCTGTCTTGGCCTCCCAAATAGCTGGAATTCCAGTATTGAACCAGGCTATCTTTCCCTCTTCCTTTTTAAATATCCTTTAACCCAACAGTTTAGGGAGAACAAAGCAACTTCTTAAAAGTCAACATTGATTGAGATACATGTATTTATAAACTGCTTTGTTAAACTACTTAAAGATTATAATAAAAAATATTAAAGTCTGCTATGTTCCCCTCTAACCTACTCCCAAATGCCTGGTAATCACAGGGTTTTGTTTTGATGATAAGAGGTCAATTTTTGAGATGTCTCATCTATATAAAATGAAATAATAATTTTTTGTGTGTCTGTTTTTTTCATTTAGAATAATATACTCTGGATCCATCTAAGTTGTTTCAAATGGAAGGATTACCTTCCTTTTTCAAAACAAATAGTTTCTTCACTATTCATCCAATGGGCACTTTAGTTATTTCATTATCATGACAATGATGAATGTACTGTAATAAATATGGGGATGCAAATAATATAATGCTACATAATTACAAAAGGATATGTAAATATACAAACAAAACACAATTTTACATATTTATACATTTATGAATTTCCTTATATGCAAGGACATTAATCTCAATGACCACATTTATTATATATTGCTAGTCTTTGAACACATTAGTTCTCGCTACTTTCTTGTGTCTTTAAGGTAGATAAATTATGTTAATTCATTCCCCCTACTCCCTCATTCTGGCACTATTGTTGATATTTGCATTGATTGACACTCCCTACTTCTTTTTTATTACTAATAATTGTGGGTTAAAATAATATATCACTTGATTGTTTAATACATCTCTCACTCTTCACTACAACTCTATTATGAAATACTTCACATAATCAGTTTTAGAGCAGGAAACTAAAACTTTAAGAGTTTAAGTTTCTAGCAGGGCATCAGTGGCTCACGCCTGTAATCCTAGCTAGTCAGGGGGCTGAGATCTGAGAATCAGGGTTCAAAGCCAGCCTGGGCAGGAAAGTCCGTGAGACTCTTATCTCCAATAAACTACCAGAAAACTGGAAGTGGTGCTGTGGCTCAAGTGGTAGAGTGCTAGCCTTGAGCTGAAGAGCTTAGGGACAGCTCCCAGGCCCATAGTTCAAACCACATGACCAACCAAAACAAAAAAAGTGTTTAAGTTTCTTGCCTCGGGTTACTCAATCAATAAAGATGAAGCTGGGATCCTATCTTAAGCCAAAATACTTGACCCTGAATGATCTCACATTTAGACCATTAAAAAAAATACAAATCTGTAAACCAAGTAGGTAAACCCATTTTCAATAGAAAAATAAATGCAGTCTTGTCCTTAAAAATCATATTTAAATTTATTTTCTGCTTCTCTGTCTTGGTCTGCACATACGTTGAGGAAATAACATTCTAGTTAGGAACCTGTGTAAATATGATATGCGTTATACCACCATGAGATGGAACCATCCTACAAATTTACCAGACAAAGCTAAAGATTGAAAGAAGGTTAGTTCCAAAAGTGAAAAGTGTCACTATGGGCAGATAGGAATGGTTTAAAATTAACTTTCCTTCTAATATTTTGCAGGACCTATTATATTTTGTTTATTTTCTATCAACTGGTTGAAATGTTATCTGTATCACTTATTCCCCTGCTCTTAGTTCTTATGGATGAGGCTTATAGCTTACTGATTTTCAGTTTCATAGAGAAGCTTCTGCAGAATTCTCAACTGCCACAAAGACTCCATGGAGAACTCAAAGAAGGGCAAGGGCAGCTCACCTCTTCACATTCTCAACCAGAAGCATTAAACAAGACAAAATGCATAAAATTTGCTAAAACCTTATATTGGCTTGGAAATTTCGATCAGTTCTGTGATCATCTTGAAGTATTCATCAGACAAATATGTCTGTATTTCCTAACTGTGTAAAATTGAGCCCTGGAAGCACAAATTTTTATCTTGAAATTTACTTTACATCTTCTGATTCTTCCCTTCCCTAGAAGAGCATTATAGTGACTAAATAACAAGTTATATTTTCCCCTTAAAGTTAGCAAAGAGCCAAGATACATCTCATGACAAATATAATTATCCTCAATTGTATATCCATTTCCACTGTTGCTGTTATATTATTTAATATTCAACTTTTGCCAGGAAAACTATATGTATCTATGCTTCTGTTATTGGACAGCAGTATATGAAATTTTCACTCTACTTATTTATTCTAATGGTGTCAATGGCATGATGATTTATAGTCTGTATTGATTATTGTTATTATCAGAACATCATTTGAAAAATGTTTTGCTGGAATATTTTCATATGCTTTGTTATTTTTGTCTTTTAGGTGTACAAGAATTTCCAGAAAATATAAAGTGCTGTAAGTGTTTGACAATAATTGAAGCCAGTGTCAATCCCATTTCCAAGTGAGTATAAAGTTTTATCTCTATATTTATTTGTATTTGGTAATATATGTAGATGTAACTAAAATGACAATTGAATTTTAGTTTAGCACTGATGTAATAGTTAATAAAATTATGAGAAAGAAATAACCAAATTAGAATTGTTTCACCAAAGATGACTAAAAACATTACTGCATAGAAAAGCAGTCCAATTGGCACAATCTAATGAAGCAAACCATGTCATCATTTTTTGTAGCTCTCAGGCAACTTTCCACAGATGAGAATTAGAACTTAGGAAATAGTTATTAGGAGCCAGGAGCCGGTGGCTCATGCCTATAATCCTAGCTACTCAGGAGGCTGAGATCTGAGGATCATGGTTCAGCCCAGGCATGAAAGTCCATGAGACTCTTACCTTCAATAAACCACTAGAAAACCGGAAGTGGTGCTGTGGCTCAAGTTGTAGAAAGCTTGCCTTGAGCAGAAGAGCTCAAGGACAGTGCCCAGGCCCAGAATTCAAGCCCCACGACTGACAAAAAGAAAAAAGAAAAAAGGAAGTAGTAGTTAGTTGTTGTCATGAAGAGAAAGTCACATCAGGACTTGGTCGGAGTTCAAGGGAGTACCAAATTTTAAGGCAGTGTTAAATTCATTAAAGGTACTCATGTAGTTCAAAGAAATTTAGTCTTATTAGAGAAAAAAAAAGTGTTCCTTTACCATAGCAAAGGCAAAAGAGATAATCCTGGGATTCTAGCAGAATGGTAGATACCAACAATAAAGATGTTAGGATTATCTAGATAATCCATTTTATGATCTGTTCATTAAGAAATCTCAGAGTCTCCAGATGACCGAGTTGGGTAATTGAATGCATAATGGAGGGACAAGATCTGTGGATCCAATGAGTCAAGAAAGCATGAAGTGAATGGATTGGATGAGTCATGAACTTTCATGATAAAGTAAAATGAAAGCAGAAATGAAATAAAGAAGATCTAGTGACAGTTGCAGTAATATTTTTAAATAGAGTTAAAACAAATGTGTGGTATTGGGAAGCAGAGATCTTGAGTCCCCTCAGGATAATGCTGAGAATAAGATCTGAGCAAATCCCTCTGGCTTGTGTCCATGTGAGGTTGAGGAGTCTGAGCAAAACCCATTGATAAGATAATAGAAGAGTGTTTTCAGAAGACACATGGAGTCTTCCAAAGGGAAGTTGAGAGGAAATTATGTATCATAGTATATGAATGAGAGACAAAAGTTTAGAAGGAGAACTTTGCAGTGACTGGTTTGTGAATCAACTTGACGCCTTTGGTAGAAAGAGAAACATCAACCAATAAAACAAAATAAATTTGAAAGTCCCATCTTTCCCACCTCAAAGTAAAATATGAGGGAGTAACAAAACAGTGAAAGTCTTTTCCCAAAACTCTTAGATCAAATGCAATTTTTTCATTGTCTCAGTGAAATAGATGCTATTGACCCCTTACACACAAATTTCAAACATGCCCTTGACGTGAGTCATACTATTTAGAGTAGATGGTGAATCTTTTCCCTTTAATTCTTTAACTCTATTAAATAATTTTATTTATAAATATGGTAGTTTATAAGGGTAGAATCCAGACTTTAAAATATACCTTCGAGTCTTTAAATTATACAGTATTATTAACTATTTCTCTGAATTCCTTTCAGAATATGTTTTTTTTAATTCTTTTTTTTAATTGTGAAAATACTGTACAGAGGGGTTATAATTACATGGGCAAGATAGTGAGTACATTTCTTATCAAGCATTGTTGCCTCCTCCTTTGTTTACCCTTCCCATCCCTTCCCATCCTCCCTCCTCCTCACCCAATCCTCCCCCCCCAAGTTGTAAAGTTTGTTTTTTTTTGTTTTTTTTTTTCTTTTTTTTAAATTTAATTTAATTTTATTTGTGAACATACTGTACAGAGGAGTTACAATTACATGGGCAGGATAATGCGTACATTTCTTACCAAGCATTGCAGCCTCCTCCTTTGTTTACCCTTCACATCCCTTCCCAGCCTCCCCCCTCCCCCCCAATCCCAATCCTTCTCCTTCCCCCCCTCCCCCCCCCCCCCGCACCGACGTTGTAAAGCTCGTTTTGGACATGACAACTTGTACTTCTCATTGTTGCAACAGGTCCACCTGTATCCTTAAACAACTGTTTTTTTCCCCATCTCCTCCACAAGTTATACTGACATCAAATATAGTGAAAGCAGGGGTTATACTGTGGAGGAGGGACATACAAAGCAACAAAGAGATAATCTTATAAATGCGTTAGAAACACATGCATGAAAGAAAAAAACATTAAAATACACATCTAACGGTTCATTTTCCTGACATCACATTATCCGACCTTTTCCGCTTGGCTCATACATATACTAGATATTACAAATAAGGGAAACCATGGGACCTATGTTTCTTTGGGCCTGGCTTACTTCACTTAATATAATTTTTTCCAAGTTTTTCCATTTCCTAACAAATGGGGCAATGTGTTCGTTTTTTGACATGACAACTTGTACTTCTCATTGTTGCAACAGGTCCACCTGTATCCTTATTTAAACGACTTGTTTTTCCTCTTCCCCTCCACAAATTATACCCACATCAAATACAGTGAAAGCATGGGTTATACTGTGGGGGAGGGACATACAAAGCAACAAAGAAATAATCTTTTTTTTTCTTTTTTTTTTCTTTTATTTGTGAACATACTGTACAGAGGGGTTACAATTGCATGGGCAGGATAATGCGTACATTTCTTACCAAGCATTGCAGCCTCCTCCAACAAAGAAATAATCTTATAATTGCATTAGAAACAAATGCATGAAAGAAAAAAAACATTTAAAATACATATCTTAGGGTTCATTTTCCTAACATCACCTTCTCTGGCCTTTTCTGCTTGACTCATACATATACTAGATATTGCAAATAAGGGAAATCATGGGACCTATGCTTCTTTGGGCTTGGCTTACTTCACTTAATATAATTTTTTCCAAGTCTTTCCATTTCCTAACAAATGGGGCAATGTCATTCTTTCTGATGGAGGCATAGAATTCCATTGTATATATACCACATTTTCTTGAGCCATTCATCTACTGAGAGGCATCTGGGTTGGTTCCAGATCTTAGCTATGGTAAATAATGCTTCAATAAACATAGTTGTGCTGGTAGCTTCAGTGTGGTCTTGTTTGTAAACATTTGGGTAAATGCCCAAAAGTGGGATTGCTGGGTCATAGGGGAGCTCTACGTGGAGTCTTTTGAGGAACCTCCATACTACTTTCCAAAGTGGTTGAACAAGTTTACACTCCCACCAACAATGAAGTAAGGTTCCCTTCTGTCCACATCCCCTCCAGCATCTGTTGTTATTAGAGTTCTTGATTTTTGCCATTCTAACTGGAGTGAGGTGGTATCTCAATGTTATTTAGATTTGCATTTCTTTTATGGCTAGGGAGGTTGAGCATTTCTTCATGTGTCTATTGGCCATCCTTCTTTCTTCTTCAGAGAAGTTTCTCTTTATGTCATTAGCCCACTTTTCTGAAAATGTTTAACATTTGAAAACTATTACTTATTTCATGAAAAAGTGCTTAATATTCCAAACATTAACCAGTTTCCAAATTTGTAAAATGTCACACTAATCTCATTAGTAGATGAATTTTTAAAGTTGGCTTAAAAGATAGACCATTTAAAATAACACACTTTGTATGTATGACTCAATGAATTTTGACAAATGTGTATAACTTAACCATCACAATAATATATAGATTATTTCAACATCTCCAAATTCCCTCAACCCAGGAATCCCTTTTTCTGACGATTAACCTCATAGTTTTGCCTTTTCCAAAATGGCAAAGAAATATCAAACTTTTTGCCTTATTCCTCTTATTTAATGTCACAATTTTAACATTTATTCACGATTTTTTCAGTAATTCATTCCTCCTATTGCTAGGAACTATTCCAGTGTACAATTATAATATGATTTGTGTATCTTACCAATTGATTCATACCAAGGTTGTTTCCCTTTTAGGACTATAATAAATACTACTATAAATTATGAAGCAGTATTTGTGTGAACATATGTTTCATTTTTATTGCTTAAATACCTAGCAGTAGTTTTCTGGCACCTGAGTGCTTAAACTTATAATAAACTCCCAAATTGCTTTCCAAGACAGCAATTTAATCATGCAATTTCAGCACTAATGTACTAGTTTCAATTGTTTCCCATCTTTGTCATCATTTGGTAATATCAGATTCATTTCTTAAATTTTAGCCAGTCTATAAGATGCAGTATTTCATTGTGGTTGTAAGTTATATTTTAAAATCTAATTAGTATTTTTCCATGTACTTATTCATAAAATATATTGTTTCTTTGGGAATGATTCAATTTTGTTTGTTTTGATGGATTTGCCTTTTTATCATTGAAGTATAAGATTTATTTTAGATGCAAGTCCTTCGGCAGACATTTGATAGAAAATATTTGCTCCAACTGTGTGGATCCAGAATCTGAGCATAGCAGAGCTGGTTTCTGAGTTTCATGGGGCTGTAATCAAGGTTTTACTTGATCTGTGATCCCATCAGATGACTCAACTACAAAAGCATCCATTTCAACCCTAGTTGTTGGCAGAGTTTGTCTCCTTATTACAAGGCTGAGATTCCTAGATTTCTACCATCACCTAAATGGCACTCTTGGGACCTTGAAGGCTATTTATAGTTTCCTGCCCTGTAATGCTTTCCACAGACAATTCAAAACATAGCAGTTTGCTTCTTCAACGGTGGTAGCTAAGTGAGACTGAGTCATCTAGTAATAGTTCTAGAAATGGGATCCCATTATGGTAGTCATGATCTATTTGTTAGCAACTACACTAGTTTAGGTTCTGATTATGAGCCTTGAGAGACTAGGATCTGGGGTCCACCTTAGGTTGTGTTTGTCACACTATGATTTGCCTCACTGAGAGTACTTATTGTCAGTGAGGATTAAATTTTGTCAAAGTTATTTTAATAACTTACTTGAATGAGTGTTTTCATCATATGGTGACTTACACTGATTGATATTTTATGTCGATTCAATTTTGCAACTGATGGACAAATTACATTTACCCATGAAGTATTATTTTCTTACAAATGGATTATTCTGATTTGGTAATATTCATTGATAATTCCTCATCTATAACCATCAGGCATATTAGTCTGAAGTTCCTTTTCTTGTAATTTCTTTATCTAATTTTGGTATTAGGGTAAAATTGGTGTCAAAAATGAGTTGGAAAATGTTCTATTTTCTGTAAAATTTATAGAAAATGTGATATTATTTCTTTATAACATTTTTTGTTGAATTAGACATTTTCAGACATTTTGGGCTTGGAATTTTCATTGTTGTAATGTTTTTATTATGATTTAAATTTCCTTGATTACTAAATTACCTATTACTTCTTAAGTAATATAAAGTAATATCTTGGGGGTTGCATGAATTTGTATATTCATTACAAAATTTTTAACCTTATTGGCCTATTATTTTTTGTAAAACTTCTTTAATGGCTTCTTAATGTGTACATTTCTACATATCTAATGATGGTCTCTAATTCAATTTTTGCTTGATTACTCTGACTTGAGATTTATCAATTTTATTAATCTCTTTATGAAACTAGACTTGGTTCTATTGATTTTTTTCTATTGCTTTTGTTACTTTCTTTGCCCGAAGGAATTTATGAAATATTATGAGAAATAGAAGGTAAAAGTTAGAATGTAAACTCTTCAATAATACATGGGAAAAGATTTAGTGTAGCCTGAATATCTTAACCAAGTCATTGGTAAATATTTTCACAGCAGACTTAAAAATAACTTCTCAATGAGAAAAGCAAAGGACAGCATTTGCTGAGAACCTTTCATGTTTTAGGATTCTGGATAGTGTTTTAGTTTAATTTTTACAATGGCTACATTATGTAAATAAATACTATTATTGCCTTTTTACAGATAGAAATGCATGAAACCAGTTTTTACTTATTTATTTATTTAGGTTGGTTTAGGAGCTTGAACTTAGGGCCTGGGTACTGTCCCTGATGCTCACGGCTGATGCTCTACCACTTTGAGCCACAGCCTCACTTCCAATTTTCTTGTAGTTCATTGGAACAAGAGTCTCCCTGAATCAAAAACAGTGGTAACAGGGGATAAACAAAAGAATAAAAGAAATAACTTCACACAGTAGATTAAAAAAACAAAAACCTCATTTCCATATATTGGGGTTCATTTCAATTAGCATCATTTTATATGGTTATATATACATAGCTGAGCTATTGTGAAGTTATTTTTTTCCTTCTTTTTTTTCTTCAATTTTTTTCTTTGGTTATCCCATGCTGTTGCTAGTTTTGATTCTGATACCCTGTGTCTTGTGTATATGTTTATCTGATTTGGGGAAGGGAAGGGAAATAACAAAATGATGAGACAAAGGACAAAGGGTGAACCAATGCAACAGTGATTCTCACAAGACACTATGTTGGAAATGAACTTTACGACTTATGAGTGAGAGGGAAAGTGGGATAAAATAGGGAGATGTACTCATTACCTTATTTATGTAACTCTAACCCCTCTGTACATCACCTTTACAATAACATTAAATTAAATGTAAAAAAAAAAAAGAAAATGAATCTCCTTGGACATACCTGCCCAGACTGGCCCCAAACAGCAATTCTTAGATCCCAGGCTCCACTAGACATGAGCCACCAGTGCCCAGCTATGAAGCTGGTTTTTAAATTCCTGGGTTTATGTTCTTTATGCTTAATAATACCTGAAGAAGCAAAAATTGTAAATTAAGGAATATATTTTGAGCCCAGTATTGATAGCTCACAGCTATAATCATAGATATTCAAAAGGATGAGATCTAAGGATTGCAATTCAAAGCTAGCCTGGACAGAAAATTCTACAACTCTTCTCTCCAATTAAACAGCAAAAGGCTGGATGTGGAGATGTGGCTCCAAGTAGTAGAGTACTAGCCTTGAGCAAAATAGCTAAATAAGGGAGAATATCCTGGCCCTAAGTTCATATCCAGTACCAGCACCAAGGGAAAAGAAGGAATATATTAAAACATCAATATTGTTCAACAATGAGTAATTAACAAGTGATGGTGCTCCAATAATGTGAATAGGAAGGATACATACATGTATGATTACCACATTTCTATTTATTAGGATCAACTCCATTTATGCTTCTTGATGTTGCATATTTAACATTAGCTCCCTCTAACTGTGAAAGCATCCCAACATGAATTATAACATGTCACTGTTTATAAAGAAAAATTGAAACAAAATTTTAAAGCAAAGGGAGAAATAATTATGTGAGTTTGCAGATATATTGAAACAATGAATAGACAATAAGAAATGCATGAAATGGGAATTATGGTTATGTTAAGGAGGTGCAATGATTTTCTTATTTGTTTTCCAATGTCCTCTCAAATTATTATATTAGTTTCATGTTTTTAAATTATATAAATAAAATTACTTAAATACCAAATGCCTTCCTGGCTAGAGTGGGAAGTTTTACATTGGCTTCTTAATCACAGCACACAAAAGCTTTACTTTTATACTAGTTAACTGTTCTAATAGGGGTCAGATGCTTCAGCTGTTTTCATTTAATTTTTAAAGCAAATACAAAAAGGAAATAAAAATGTTGAAACAAGGATATCTGCAGCCAGATGTAATTTTCCTATTCCACAAATGAAAATTAGCAATTATAAGACTATTTGAAATAGAGTTCTACCCTAATGTAGAAAGATTAGAATGAGAGCAACACTAAAGGAAGTAGAATATTGGCTCCCTCATGATTATTGTTTCAAGTGAAAACATAATAATTGCAGAAAGTCTGAGAAGTAGAATGTTAACATTATTATTTTACACATAAGAAAACTGACTCTTGTAAAGTTTAGTTACTTGAAAAAGTAGCATGAATATTAACTAGAAGAACTAGGATGCAAGCCCTGGCTTTGGACTTCAGTGTAATGTATTCAAGTGCTACGTTGTGTGCAGTCCCTAACAGGAACTTCAAAAACATAGCACAGTGTTAACAGGCAAATGGAATATCTACTTCATTTTTTGTTTGTTTTGTTTGTTTCAGGAAGTACTAGAATTTGAAGTCAGGGTCTCATATTTGCTCAGTTTGTTTTCTCAGATAGCTGTTCTATCACTTCAGCAACATATCCAGGGCAGCTTTATGCTGATCATTTGAAGATGAAGTCTTTTTTCCCTGAGATAACCTCCAATTTTTATCCTCCAGACCTCAGCATCATGAGTAGCTAAGATTAAAATCATGAGCCACTGGCATCCCACATGAATATCTTCTTGGGTAGACTTATTGACAAAATCTACTTTGAAGATATGTAAGCAATTTTTATTGCCTACTGTTTTCAAAGGATAATCCTAGTTTAGTAGATTCCTTATCCTTAAATAACTTATAATTTATATTTTCTAAGAAAAGAAAATAGCTAGTAATAGTATAAATCATAATTTATATAAAATGTATTTACGTAAATATAAATTTTTACAAAAATATATAAACTGAATCCTGTAAGAAAAAAGAAAATACATTAAGTTTGAAACAAGTGCGGAGTGACCATTCAATAAATTATTGATGAAAAAATTAAAATAAAAAGGTATCAAATATTATATAATTCATAAATTTGCCTTTAGCTCTATATTTTAAAGAAGGAAACTCCAGTATAAAATATCAGCATATCTGTTTTATAAAGAAGGCTGAAAATTACTTTGTATTTTTTATATAAAACTTTGTTTTTTGGTAGTCCGGTGTGACAGTTTTAATCTATAGTTAAGTTTGGTAATATTTGATGTAATAAACCATTTTTTCCTATGGCATCAGCATTGATGGAGAAGCGGAAATAAATAGAACCCTGATCAAGATGTAGTAGAAGCCAGATGCTGGTGGCTCACACCTGTAATCCTAGCTAGGCAAGAGGCTAAGATCTGAGGATTGTGGTTCACAGCCAGCCCCAGAAAGGAAAGTTCATGATACTCTTATCTCCAATTACACACCAGGAAACTGGAAGTGGTGCAGTGGCTCAACTGGTAGAGCACTTTCCTTGAGCTGAATAACTCTGGGATAATGCCCAGGCCCAGAGTTCAAACCCCATGACCCACACACACACACAAAAAGTAGTACATCACCATCAAGCAATGGCAACTCATACTTGTAATCCCATCTTCTCAGGAGGCTGATCTTAGGAGGATAGTGGTTCAAGTCCAGGTAGTGTAAAGAGTTCATAAGCCACCCCCATCTCAACTTATAGCTAGGCACACGGTGGCATATACTTGTCATCCCAGCTGGGGCAGGAAGTGTACATTGGAAGATCATGGCCCATACTGCTCAGGGTGAAAAGCAAAACTCTTAATCTCAAAAATATCTAGAGCAAAATGCTGCAGGAATGACTTGTGTGCTATAGCTCCTGCTAGCAAATCCAAGGTCCTGAGTCCAAAACCCAATACCACAAAATCAACAAAGGAATAAAAGAACAAGAGAAAGAGAAAGAGTACAATAAACTTGGTACATGCATAGTAGACTGTGTCTGAGGAAAGTTGGATAGTCAAGACTGTCCATATAATTAGAAATATAAGCATTTTCAAAATTCTCTTTTACTAATCAATCATAGTGTTTCCTTTTCAGTGTTTTAATGTAAGTCTCACTATGTGTGCCAGGGTGGCCTTGAACTTTTAATCATCCTATCTTAGCTTCCCAAGTCGGATTACAGGTTTGCCTCACCATTCCCAACCTGTTGTGAAAACTTTAAATTACCAGCTTAATGTTAAAATTAGCTTTCTTACCACTTGAGCCACAGCACCACCTCCAGGTTTTTCTGCTTATGTGGTGCTGAAGAATCAAACCCAGGGCCTCATGCATGCAAGGCAAGCCTCTACCACCGAGCCACCTTCCCAGCCCCTGTACTGATCTTTTTTAATGTCATGAATAATTCTTTCCTATAAACAACTCTGGGGGCCAAAAAGACATAAAAACAAGATGAGAGTTAAATTTCAATTAAAATCGTCTTAACGTTTACCCTTTTCATATCATTATTGCAATATGAGGTTCAGAACTACTAGCTCTGAGCAACAGATTCTGGGGTGACAGATGGAGAATATGCCCATGTAGTGATAAATCCATTCATTTCACACACAAGGTGAGGAATGCGTTAGCAAACAGGCAAGACTAAACTGAAGATGAGAGCCAGGCTCCGGTGGCTCATGCCTGTAATCCAACCTACTCTGGAGGCTGAGCTCTGAGGATCACAGTTCATAGCCAGCCCGGGCAGGAAAGACTGTGAGACTCTCATCTCCAATAAACTACTAGAAAACCGGAAGTGGCGCTGTGGATCAAGCGGTAGAGTGCTTGCCTTGAGCTGAAGAGCATAGGGACAGCGCCCAGGCCCAGAGTTCAAGCCCTTGCAACCGACCAAAAAAAAAGAAGTAAACTGAAGATGTCTCCCCAGCCTCTACTTTTATAGGTTCAGATTTTGAGGGGAGCTAGCTTAATTAGTGGCAAGTAACCAAAAGGGCACATTCCAAGAAACCAAGAAGCAATAAAATAAATATATGCAGAGATTCTGCCAGTCTTTTAACAGGATTACTACAGAAGGTCAGACACTCATAGTCCTGTGTTGTTACTGAGACAGGATATGCAAGCACACAACCAGGGTTTCTCACTGGTATCATTCACACTTTGCACACTAATCAAATCTCCTGGGGCTCTGGGGTTCCCACACAGAGGTTCTTTTAAAACAAAAGAGCCATAAAGAAAAAAATATCATTTGCAACAGATTCTTTTTTTTACATATTTTTATTGTGAAAATACCGTACAGAGGGGTTACAATTACATGAGCAAGGTAATGAGTGCATTTCTTATCAAGCATTATTGCCTCCTCCTTTGTGGCCCCTTACCATCCCTTCCCATCTTCTCCCCCCTTCAATCCCCCCATTCCCTCACCATCCCCCCTGCCCCAAAGTTGCAAAGTTCATTTTTCGACATAATGTCTTGTACATCTCATTGCAGGTCCACCTGTATCCCGATTTAAACAATTTGTTTTTGCCCTTCCCCTCCACAAATTATACCAACATCAAATATAGTGAAAGCATGGGTTATACTGTGGGGGAGGGACATACAAAGCAAAGAAATAATCTTATAAATATATTAGAAAAAATAGTGAGAAAGAAAAAACATTTGAGTCCATATCTTTAGGTTCATTTCACCTAACATCAACTTATCTGACCATTTCTGCTTGTCTCAGACATATACTAGTTATTGCAAATAAGGGAAACCATAGGACCTATGTTTTGGGAGGCCTGGCTTACTTCATTTAATATAATTTCTTCAAGTCTTTCCATTTCCTAACAAATGGATCAATGTCATTCTTTCTGATGGAGGCATAGAATTCCATTGTGTATATATACCACATTTTCTTGAGCCATTCATCTACTAACGGGCATCTGAGTTGGTTCCATATCTTAGCTATGGTAAATAATGCTTCAATAAACATAGTTGTGCTGGTAGCTTCAGTGTGGTCTTGTTTGTAAACATTTGGGTAAATGCCCAAAAGTGGGATTGCTGGGTCATAGGGGAGCTCTGTGTGAAGTCTTTTGAGGCACCTCCATACTACTTTCCAAAGTGGTTGACCAAGTTTACACTCCCACCAACAATGCAGTAAGGTTCCCTTCTGTCCACATCCACTCCAGCTCTGCTGTTATTAGAGTTCTTGATTTTTGCCATTCTAACTGGAGTGAGGTGGTATCTCAATGTTGTTTGGTTTTGCATTTCTTTTATGGCTAGGGAGGTTGAGCATTTCTTCATATGTCTATTGGCCATCCTTCTTTCCTCTTCAGTCTTTCCTCTGTAAATCTTTAGCCCACTTATTTCTTGGGCAGTTGTTTCTTTGAGGATTTGTTATTGGGGGATTTATTTTTTGAGTTCCAGATATATTTTAGATATGAGACCCTTATCCATTGTATGGCTGGTGAAAATCTTCTCCCAATCCGTGGGCTTTCTATTGATCTTGCTAGCTATGTCCTTTAACATGCAGAAGCTCTGCAATTTCATGCAATCCTATTTGTCCAACCTTTCTTTGATTTGTTGTGTTTCTGGGTCTCTACTAAGAAAATTTCGGCCTGCGCCAAGGAGACCTAGGGTTTCTCCTATTCCGTCCTGTAATGTTTTCAGGATGTCTGCTTTGACTCCGAGGTCTTTGATCCATTTGGAGTTGATTCTGGTGCAGGATGATATTAAGGATCTAACTTTAGTTTTCTACAAGTGATCAACCAATTTTGCCAGCACCATTTACTGAAGAGACTGTCTTTCTTCCATTGTATTTTTTTAGCTCCCTTATCGAAGATTAGGTGGCTATAGGTCTGTGGGTTCATTTCTGGGTTTTTAATTCTATTCCATTGGTCCATTTTGCCAGTACCAAGCTGTTTTTGTTATTATGGCTTTGTAATATAGTTTGAAATTTGGTATTGATATTCCTCCAACACTGTTCTTTCTGTTAAGGATCATTTTTCTATTCGGGTTTTTTTTATTGTTTCATATAAATTTTTGGATTGCCTCTTCTATTTCCTTGAAGAATGACGTTGGAATATTGGTAGGTATCACATTGAATTTGTAGATAGCCTTGGGAAGTATTGCCATTTTCATGATGTTGATCCTTCCAATCCAGGAGCATAGGAGGTTTTTCCACTTTCTAAATTCTGTTCCTTTTTCAGGTTTTTTAAGTTTTCATCATAGAGGTCCTTCACTTCTTTGGTTAAGTTAATTCCTAGGTATTTTATTTTTTGTGGGGCTATTAGGAATGGAGTTGCTTTCCTGATTTCAGCCATGCTTTTCTCATTGTTGGCATACAGAAAATCCATTGATTTTTGAGGGTTAGTTTTATACCCTGCTACTTTGCCAAAGTTTTGAATCAGCTTGAGTAATTTGGGAGTAGAGTCCGTGGGATTCTTTAAATACAAGATCATATCATCTGCAGAGAAGGAGAGTTTTACTTCATCTTTCCCTATTTGGATCCCTTTTGTGTTTGCATTGTGTCTTATTGCTGTAGCTAGGCATTCTAATACTAGATTGAAGAGATGGGAAGAGAATAGACATCCTTTTCTCATTCCTGAGTTAAGAGGAAATTTACCACCAATTCTTAGTTCTTAGAGTCAAGCTCAATCCTTTGAGCTGAACATTCAAGGTCTTTGAAATCCTGTTCTCTATTGATTTCCTCAAGTCTTCATTTTCCAAAGTATCATACAGTTTTCTCATCTCTGAATTTATTTACCATCTTGCCTCTACATTACATAAACTCTCACTCCACACCCCCGTACTTCACATCCTTTCTCTTTCTTATCTGATTTCTTTTCTCTCATAAAGTCAGATTTATGGAAACATCCTCTGTGAAGCCATACTCAATCCAACTCCAAAACACAAACTAGAACAACATATGTGCAGCAGAAATAATCAAATTAAGGTCAATGTCCTGAGGATATGTCAAGAATTGCTACAACTTGGTAGAGAAATATTAATTGTGCCAAGTTTGGATTCCCACAAGCAGTAATGAACACAGACAGTGTAGTCAGATGCTCCCAGGAAACTCTTAAAGAATATCACCAAACTATTGATCAAGTTCTCAGACAGGGTGAAGATCTTAGGTATTTATACAGTAGTCCTGTTATATGAGAGTTGAGTCTGATCCTGAGGAAATTGTGGCTCAATGAACCAAGCAAGGCTCTAGCAGCTGTAGAAAACCTTCAGGGGTTAAAAACAACAAGGTTGGGATCAGCAGGAGATGAGGGTCTACAGAATAGGAAAATGGCTAGGATAACTTCACATTTTTCTACAGAAGAGGTATAATAAACTTACAGGAAATTTTTTCATAAGAAATCAAGAAAATGGCTATGATGATATTAGTAAAAGATAAAAATGTGTTATTATTTTACACTTACAAAACTGGCAAAAAAAGTAAAATCTAAGAAAGGCAAAGATTAAAAATGGCATGGGAAGCAAAGTTCTTTGACACAGACAGTTTCATTATAAATGGATAGAAGTACTTTAAATAAACGTGTAAGCTAATAAATTTAAACTTACATTCCCTATGACTCAGTAAAAGTATACTAGGATCTATGTTTCTATGTCTTCATAGAAGCAATGTGTCTCATAGCAAAACAAAAATCTAGATGCAAGTGTGAGATTCACAAAAATAAGAATGGGAAATAAATTGTGGGACATTCATACACTAGCATAGCATGCAATGAGGGCCGTTCATATCACAGTGGGTGAATTTGAGGGGGAAAGTACTTTTAAATTAATGTCTAAAAGTTAAAGGAAAATGGACCCAGCATGATATTCAAAAGCATGGAAATGGTGGGGGGGCGCGTTGGGAGATGCGAAGGGAAGAGAAGGGGAAACAAAGGAGCAGGCAACAATTCTTGATAAGAAATGTACTCATTACCTTGCCCATGTAATTGTAACCCCTCTGTACAGTATTTTCACAATAAAAAAATAAAAATTAAGAAAAAGAAATGTACTCATTACCTTGCCTATGTAATTGTAACCCCTCTGTACAGTATTTTCACAATTTAAAAAAAAGCATGGAAAACTACACACCATATTTCTTTTTTAAAAATGACATTAGGGCAGAAAATTTCTTTTTTAAAAACAAAATAATTAACGGTGTTTAGAAATATGGAAGGGGGGTCAAAGAAAGATGTAGGAGGGAGAGGCTCCAAGAGATACTGGTCCTATTTCTTCATTCTATTGGATGTAAGCATTCAGCATCTTTTATATATAGAAAATCATTTTATAACAAAGGTCAGGCAGAAGAAGAGAAACTGGAATGAATCTCAGATATAATAGCCCAGGAGTAGGAGGAGAAACTGGAAATTTGCTATGCTAGAAGCAACTATTGCTAGGTAGTATGGGATAGAAAAGACATAGAGCTAATGAGATTGGGAGCTAAGAGGCCATGGGAGACTTTAATGAGTGCCATTTTAGTAATAGACTTGGGATAGATCCTCAAAACAATGGCTGGAGGGTAGTAAAAAAGCAGTGAGAACAGGCAACTTTTTAAATAATTTGGTTGTAAATTCAAGAAAAGAGGATATAATTTTAGGAGAAAGAAAATTTGAAAGCTAACAGGAAATATAAATAAAACAATGTATAGCTTGGATTAGACTAGAGATGAAGGTATTAAAATATTTAAATAAAATTACCTGCAGAAAGCTTAATATTTCTCTCAGAAAACAATCTCTGGAAGAATCCTTGAATTAATTCATTTTATTAAAAAATATTTAATTTTTTAAATAACTATTTCACCTAATTTTTAAAATTCCTTCAAATATATTTTCTCAAATTTTAATGCTTCTTATAGTCTATAATTCCATTCAAATGTCTTTGGAATGTTATTGTTTATTTGTAATAAACATGAGGTAAATCAATTTGAATCATAATATTAAAGAAATTATAAAACCAGACTCTGGTGGCTTATACTTGTAGTCCTAGCCACTCAGAAAGCTGAGGTCTAGAGTACAGCTAGCTTCAAAGCTAGCTGTAGCAGACAAGCTTATGAGACTCAATCTCTGAAATAAAGACCATCAAGCCAGTCTAGAGTAACTTACATGGAAGTATGACAATCTTTTTTTTTTTTGGTCTGGTCATGGGGCCTGAACTCTGGGCCTGGGCGCTGTCCCTCAGCTCCTCAGCTCAAGTCTAGCACTCTACCACTTGAGCCACAGCACCACTTCCAGCTTTTTGTTTTCCTGCTTATGTGGTACTGAGGAATCGAACCCAGGGCCTCATGCATGCAAGGCAAGCGCTCTACCACTGAGCCAACTTCCCAGCCCATGTATGACAATCTTGACCAAACAAGCCAAGCAAAAATATAAGACCCTGAGTTTAAGCTCCAGTAAGAAAGAAAGAAAGAAAAAGAGAAAGAGAGAGAGAGAGAGAAAGAGAGAGAGGAAGAGAGAAAGAGAGAGAGGAAGGAAGGAAGGAAGGAAGGAAGGAAGGAAGGAAGGAAGGAAGGAAGGAAGGAAGGAAGGAAGAAGGAAGGAAGGAAGGAAGGAAGGAAGGAAGGAAGGAAAGATGAAAGGAAGGGGAAGGAGGAGGACGAGGGAGGGGAAGGAGGAGGAGCAGGAGGAAGAGGAGGAGGAAGTGGTGGAGGAGGAGCAGAGGAGGAGGAGGAAGAGGAGGAAGAGGGGAGGAAGGAAGGAATGAAGGGGAGGAAAAACAAAAGGAAAAAAGGAAAACATCAAAGTGTCATTACCTTCCCTTTTCCGTATTTGGCACATTGGTCATCATGGTAAGAGAGAAACAGATTTTAAAGTCTCACTGTATAATATATAGATATTCTTGAGGATGTACTTAATAGTCTATTAAGAAAAAGTATTGGCTGGTGTGGATAAGGTTTGTCCAGTAGTAAGAGATGCTGTTGCTGACTTTGGTAGTGACATAAATCTCAATCTTAGTATAGGAGAGAAGCATGGAGGTTGGGAAATACCATTTGTTTTAATAACAGACAAAATTTCCAAGTTGTAACAATACCCTCTATGCATTTCCTCTTTGTGAAACCAAAGGAAAATTAGAATTATTTTTCTTCCCAGAGATATACTGTTTTATTCTGTTCCTATAGCAACTCTGATAAATCCTAAAACTTTGCCTCCTTTTTAGACTCCCTGATGGATTCACACAGCTTCTAAACCTGACCCAGCTCTACCTGAACGACGCCTTTCTTGAATTTCTTCCAGCCAATTTTGGAAGGTAAGAATAAGAAATACAAAATTGTGCAATCTTAGTTCACCTTGGGTAAGCAAAGTTTTCAAAGAGCACAGTTGTGTGTAGTTATACTGCATTAAGCCTGCCAGTAAAGTTACACTACAATAAGACTGTTAATTCATGAAAGTTTCTATTTTTAGGTCTTTACAGCATTAATAATTTTTTAAATCTCTTGATGAATTAAATAGAAAAAGCAATAAAAAATGATCTTAAAAATGCAGAAAAATATTTATGGCTTAAGGTTGCAAAATGCCTCTATACAATCATAACAAAATACAAGTGGACAGACAAATGTGAACTCTGAATGTTGTAAAATAAAATTAATAAGAAAATATAAAATTTAAGATAGATTAATAAACTAGGAAATATTTTCAGTATGAAAATCAAATAATATTTCCTCATGTAAATGATTCTTATAATATTAGTATGAAGATGAAAATGCAGGGCAGAAATGGGTGAATTAAATGCACAAGGATTTTTTAATAAAACATGCAATGGTCAATACGCACATTATAAGGGATTATTCCATAAATAATAAATATAATAACAATTAACATGATGGGTGTACATGATATCGTAACTAAAGCATGTGTTCTCAGTGATAATTTCATATTCTTTCAAATACCTGGAAATACAGCTACTGCCTTTATTATTCATTGTTAGAAATATTTCTCACCATGGTCAAGTATCAACTGGTGTTGTGGACAAATAAATTTGTTGTTATTGAAAAGTGGAAAAACTAGAATTACACAGTCTCTAGGAGACTGGTTAAATATATTACAATCCATACATACAATATCATGTAGCAATTAGTCATCTTATGTCTGATGATTAAGTCTAAGGGTGTATTTTAACAACGTAAATAGTTGCCAGTATACATATGTAGGATATAAAAGACAAGTTACTTTGAATTAAAACTACAGGGAAATTACATTTTCATTCATATTTTGTTTCAATATCTTCTAGTTGGAATATGATAGGATCATGTTTTTGGATAAAAGATACAGGTTAAATTAAAGAAATGTTAATTTCATTTTCAACTGATTTCTCAAATGATTGTGAAATTGTTTTACTAATATATGAAATTGTTTTACTAATATACTAGGCATAATTTAATGCCTGTCTATTGACAGAAGCTATTAGATGGCATTTTATGAACTCAGTGGTATAATAAAATACTTAACATGTATCCACTACTGTCAACAAACTGAAAGCTCATGGGCATTTTCCAGATTCCTGTACTTCTGTGGATCAAAAATATTAAATTATCCATGAACAGTCTCTCCTGAGCAGGTTTAACTGTCACAGGTTTTTGAAAGAGCCTTTGCTGGATTTATAAATGAATTGAGACCTTAATGTTTACCCACACAAATCAAAGTGTTTCCTCTTGTACTGACTACAACACTACAATATGATTTTGAAGCAGCAAATTATAAATTATTAAATCAACATTCTAAGAAACTTTTCTGTTTTGAATTTTTGTCAATTCTCTTTAAATAGTACTAAAATGAGGATGAGATGTGGGCCTACAAAAAACATAACTCTGTGTGTGTGTGTGTGTGTGTGTGTGTGTGTGTGTGTGTGTATTTCTCCTTTGTCGCTGTTTTGACTTCTGAATTTTTTGTCTTGGATGTAAGTTTATCTGTTTTGGAGAGGGTAAGGGGGAACACACAAATGATAGGACAATGGGTGAACAAATATAGCAGTGATACTAACTAGATGTGATGGTGAAAATGAGCTATATAACTTGGGAGGGGAGTCAGGAGCAAAAAATCTTGGAGAAAATGTGGGGCAGTGTGTCACTGTTCAAAAAGAAATGTGTTCAGTATCTGACTTCCATAGCTGTAACCCCTCTATACATCACATTTTTACAAGAAAAATTAAAATTAAAAAGTTCTCAATCGAAAAAAAACATAATGCTAATACCAAAACTACTGGGAATTAGAATTTAAGTCATATAAGTTGTCTTCCAAGATATGCTTTCTTTTATTATACCTAAAAAGTATTTAACCTTCAGCTAGGATAGTATAACATGAGGATGTTAAAGATTCCCCTCTGAGATTGTGTACTCCTAAAAGCTAAAACAAAGTCTTAGGATATCATTATATTAGTACAATTGCTGTGATTTGAAGCACAAAAGTATCTATGTGCTAAATAACTAAATCAATTCATAATTACTAATATTCATATTCTAATGAGCAATATCACTTTATTATATACAGATGTAGTGGTAAGGTTGGAAATAAATTAGAAACTTGATAGACAAACAAAGGGAAAGGTAAGAGAAACTAGATGAGTACCTAAAAGTTCAGTAAATCTTGGACGTGACAGGTGAAATAATTAAGAGTGAAACATTCCTAAACTACACGTACATTTCAAGTACTAAATTATCATTTCTTCTGCCAATTTCATTTCAGTATAATTTCTGCTTGGTGTAGACATAAATAAAAGAATATTCCACATCACAAGCATTAACAAATAATTGCTACAGGGATTTCGGAGATATCCAATAATAGAAGCCTTTCACTCTTTTTGTGTGATTTTTTTATCCAACTTCAGCATTGCTGCAGAACAGTTGAAAAAAGTTTTCAAATGTATTTATTTTTAGAAATTTTAAAATGTGTAGTTTTTTTTAATTGTGAAAATACCGTACAGAGGGGTTACAATTACATGGGCAAGATAATGAGTACATTTCTTATCAAGCATTGTTGCCTCCTCCTTCTCATCTACCACCCCTCGCCCCCCCAAACCCGGCCAAAGTTGTAAAGATCGTTTTTCCACATAACGACTTGTACATCTCGTTGTTGCGATGAGTCCACCTGTATCCCATTTAAACAATTTGTTTTTGCCCGACCCCTCCACAAATTATATCAACATCAAATACAGTGAAAACAGGGGTTATGCCGTGGGGGAGGGACATAAAAGCAACAAAGAAATCATCTTATAAATACGTTAGAAAAAATAGCGAGAAAGAAAAAACATTTGAGTCCATATCTTGGGGTTCATTTTGCCTAATATCAACTTATCTGACCTTTTCTGCTTGTCTTAGACATACACTAGTTATTGCAAATAAGGGAAACCATGGGACCTATGTTTCTTTGGGCCTGGCTTACTTCACTTAATATAATTTTTTCCAAGTCTTTCCATTTCCTAACAACTGGGGCAATATCATTCTTTCTGATGGAGGCATAGAATTCCATTGTATATATATACCACATTTTCTTGATCCATTCATCTACTGAGGGGCATCTGGGTTGGTTCCATATCTTAGCTATGGTAAATAAGGCTGCAATAAACAGTCGTGTGGTAGCTTTAGTGTAGTCTTGTTTGTGAACATTTGGGTTAATGCCCAAAAGTGGAATTGCTGGGTCATAGGGGAGTTCTATGTGAAGTCTTTTGAGGAACCTCCATACTGCTTTCCAAAGTGGTTGAACAAGTTTACATTCCCACCAACAATGAAGTAAGGTTCCTTTCTGTCCACATCCCCTCCAGCATCTGTTGTTGTTAGAGTTCTTGATTTTTGCCATTCTAACTGGGGTGAGGTGATATCTCAATGTTGTTTTGATGTGCATTTCTTTTATGGCTCATTTCTTCATGTGTCTATTGGCCATCCTTCTTTCCTTTTCAGAGAAGTTTCTCTTTAATTCTTTAGCCCACTTATTTATTGGGCAGTTGTTTCTTTGAGGATTTGTTGTTGAAGGATTTAATTTTTTGAGTTCCAGGTATATTTTAGATATATATATATTTTAGCTATGTCCTTTGCCATGCCGAAGCTCTGCAATTTCATACAATCCCATAAAATATGTAGTTTTGAGTCAGTAAAACCTGGTACTCTATGGCACCTTTCCCATTGTGCAATTAAAGAAATTAGTAATAACTGTAATATTAAATGCATGATGTACTAGGATATATGAGTGTGTATATATTTCACCCCATGGATTTGGCACTGTTGATCATTTTGGTATACTATTACAGAGATAGAATATGGTAAGGCCTAAATTTCATCCAGATCTGTCTTGCTACAAAACCCTAATTTTTTGTTTCTGTGTTATACTATTTGCCTTTCAAATCCATTCATAGTCCCCTGAAGAAAAGTGTTGCTATGCTTCACTGAACTTAGCTCCCAACATTTAGTGTATTCTCAATGATCTACTAAACACATAAAATTAATTGCAATAGTGAATATTTTATAAGGTATTAGTCAAATGATAAAGGTTTCTATTTATCTTTGAAATATTATTATGAGAAAAGTAGTTTGTCATGATTCAGTGTCAAAGCACCTTCACAGCAATTTACACATTTACTTAAACTTTGTAAACATATTAAGAATTTCAGCAGAGATATTTGGATAGTGATAATGATAATTCAATTTACCACGTGAATGCTTCATTTACACAGAAATTGTAAGAAGTAATTTTTAAAACTTCTTTTCACAGACTTGTCAAATTGAGGATCTTGGAGTTAAGAGAAAATCACTTGAAAACTCTACCAAAGTAAGTGATTTGTGGATTTTCTAAATTTTGAATTGTGATTTTTTTTCCAACAGTAAGAAAAAGTAGCTATTCAGCTTTTGTTTCAGAAGTTCTGCCATTTTTCCTAAACTGCTATACAAATTCTACTAAAAGTCAAAATATACAGAATTCTGTATGCTATTCATATAGGATAAGAATGTCTACTGGTTGAAGAAATAAAAGTGGGAAAAGCCCTTCAAGTTTATTCTCATGCTGAAAGTACTTGCCAGGAAATTATTGCATTCAAGTTTGTGAATTTGTCTTTATTTTTTTTATTGTTGGTCATGGGGCTTGAACTCAGAGCTTGGGCACTGTCCCTGAGCTTTTTCACTTTGAGCCACCACTCCACTTCTGGTTATCTGGTGATTAATTGAAGATAAGGAGTCTCACGGACTTTTCCTGCCTGGGTTAGCTTCAAGTTGCAATCCTCAGATTTCAGCCTCCTGAGTAGATAGGATTATAGGCCTGAGCCACTAGTGCACAGCTTGGATTTATCATTTTTAATAACTAAAATTTATAATTTCACCTGGTGCAGCACAAAAAAATTTAATGCTGCTAATCAATTTGTGGACTATGGTATTTTTCAGTTTTAAATAAAAATGTCAGACATTTTTAGGTAAAAGGTTTTTTCAAGAGATCTTAAAGTTATCTTGTAAAAAAGCAAACAGCTATTTTTATATAGTCTTTCAAACGGTTCATTTTTACTGGTGTATTTAAGATGTGGTTTCTATAAACATGGAAAGAATTTTAAAGATTGATCTCTAAATATTACGCAATGTATGGTTAATAAAATGCAGCTTCACCTAGCTTTCCTTTATTCATGCTCAATCATAGAATTTTGTGTTGCAGGAAGTGGCACTGTGGCTCAAGTGGTAGAGCACTCATGCCTTGAGCTGAAGAGCGTGGGGACAGTGCTCAGGCCCAGAGTTCAAGTCCCACGACCAACAAAAAAAAAAGAATTTTGTGTTGCACAGAATATTTTTATAATCAAAAATTAATATCACTTATATGTTATATATTAAATAATGATGACTAAAGTATGTACTACCTTCTTACATGTCTTCAATATCACCAAAAATATTCAATATAGTGATTAATTTTGCAAACATTTCAACCTGATTTAGACAACCTGATTTAGATTTTTTCCTGAATCCAACTTGATCTTAATGTTTACGTGTGATATTTTCTTCCCCTAAGCAAACTAGACTGACTTTCATTGTTCTTCTTATGTCTAATCGATCAATCAAATTGCCTTCAAATCCAGGTTGGTTTATAAAAATGTATTTGCTACAATATAGTAACATGATTTTGAGAGTAATCCTCAGCACTGATACAGAATCCATCTAACACTTTCGTAGAGAATCAATCCATTGATACCTTCCTGCATTGGTGGCAGTTGAGTAGCATAGAGAGAAGGAACGGCTCCAAATTTCAGTGCTCTGTGATCTGAGTGATGTATCTGTGTGCACCTTTCCCAGATTGGAAACATAAACAGATAGAGACACAGCTGAAAGTTCCAGTGTTAATCTTCTGCAAATGCAGCAAGTGCTTCTGTGTGCATCCCGAATGATTAAAGTGGCAACTTGGCTAAAAGAAAGCTAAACCAAGAGGAAAGAACAATTATCACTTTCATCCAAATACATACATTTAGGGCACAGATAAAACATGGAATATAGATGGAGGAGAATCCACAGTGATTTCAAGTAATGCCTTAGATCTGAAATATAAAATATACCTGACATAGAACTTTTAACATAGATTGTTAAATATAAATATTTATACAAATGAAAATCAGATACAGATTGATAATAATATTAACTTTATATATTAATATGTGATTAACACAGGGTAATGAGTAACAATGCTCAAAATTAATACATGGGTATTCTATAGGATCTAAGGAGTTTAGAATTAAAATAAGTAGCATAAATATGCAAAATCACTTTAAGTACAAAACATTCTAAAATCTGCTAGACATATATTCTAGCCCTCTTCAATAAACTGTTATGCCCTTATAACTGTGGTAGCTGCTATAGTTTTTACAATTTAAGAACCATTTCAAAGTTATTTACAATCTAATGTGCTCATTTTATACCTAATCAAAAAAAATCTAAAGAGTGAAACACGGACATATAACATCTGTTGAGATTTATTTTACTTCTATGTCTGTAGAATGGGAATTCCAGAAAGAGTCTGTCTTGAATAAACTGTATTTTTACCACACATGAAACCTTTTCATACAAATACGACTGTATCTTAAATGTATGTGAAACTGTATGCTTCATTTTTTAATTACAATGAAAACAAAAGTAAAAATGTAGTCGTAGGAAGAACAATTTTAGTTTTGTAATCAATATTCTGAGAAGAGATAACTTAGAATTTTTATTATATATATTTTTTATTATTGTGAAAATACTATACAGAGGGGTTTCAATTACATGGGCAAGATAATGAGTACTCTGGGATGCCAAAAGTATGCCAAGTCTTCAGTGAGTCTTTCATAATTTTTTCCTTCCTCTTTTGTCTTGAATTCTATATGTGTGACAATCTGCATATTGTAAAAACATATGAATAAGAATTGTGGTATAGCATACATTGAAATGCATGTCCATTAGGAAACAAATTATGAAGTGTATAGATTCTCATCTTTTTTTTTCCAGTTAAATACAGAAGTGAGTGTGAACATTGTCTTACAGTGTTCCTTTATGATTATTCTTCTAAGCATATTAAGGAATCATAAAATTAGATTACTCACATGGACATTTGCTTTAAAAAAACTCATTGAAACAGGCAGGTCTTGATCAGGTGTGGTAATTGGGAAGAGTAAACTTCTGAAAAGAAAGTGACGATCCATAAGAAAAAGTTTTAGAACCAATGATACTATTTTTATCATACCAAAATTGATTTCTTCATTATGTTTTTTGAGGTGTCAGAAAAGTGAGGATGGAAGACAAAGTTCAAATCAGTGTTAGCTGACAAATTAAAAAAACAAGGCTTTGTTAGCTTGGTTTGTTGTGTTCATTTATTTCCTTGTTCCCTTGCTTCTTTTTTAAGAATATCTGAAGTGTCAAATTATGGGTGGTTCTGTTTCAAGGTATTTCACAAGGTTAAAGGCAAAAGTTAGCCAGGTGCAGTAGCTCATTCCTATAATGGTAGTTACTCTGGAGACTAAGAGCTGAGGATCAAGGTTCAAGCCAATGAATCTTATTTCCAGTTCGCCACCAATAGGGCTGAAGTGGAACTGTGGCTCAAGTGGTCAAGTGATAATTGGTAGCAAAAAAGTTCAGAGACAGCACCCAGGCCCTGAGGCCAATCACAAGGCCTGACAAAATTAATTAATTAATTAGTTAATTAATTAATTAATGCAAACTTGTTGACAACTGAAATTATATGAAACCTTCCCTGGGCTGGTAAATTTGCTTCTAATATCATGTAAGTGTGCAAAAGAGACAGAACGACACAGGGAGACAAAACCCAAGACAAGTCCTTGGAGTTTAACATTTGATTTGAGAAGTAGTCCTTGGTCCTCAAGATGGAATCTAGATGAGTGTGGTGAATGGCATGAGTGTGAATAGCAGGACAGGTTGCTGGGCAGCGTTGTCGAACTTCCTACCACACTGTCTGGTGCTCGGTGTGGCTGGTCTGGAAATTCGATTTGGACAGAATGCCTAAACATCAGATATAGAAGGAGGTTCGCAAACCAAATCAGCAGGGATTTTTATGTCCATATATTTTCTTTTATTCAAATACTTCAAGAATTCTTTGAGTGTCTTCAGAGCAAAATGAATCTGTTCCCCTTTTAGAGCCTTTATTCCACAGCATCTGATTTCAGTTCTTTTGCTACAAATATTTGTGTCCTTGTTCTTCCTTGTAATTCACTTCACTTTGTCCTGAGGATGCCTCCTCAGACACACCTTCCTCAATCACATCACATGAAGCTGACCCCTGTTTAAACCACTTCACTAGTCCACTTGATTTTCTCTGTGGCATTTATAATACTAATTTGTTCAACTCCGTGTACTTGGAAATAATCATCTCAGAAGAATGAGACTTATTTTTTTATTTAGGCATTCATTTTTATTTTAATATTATTATCTTTAAGTAGTTATACAATGGAGTTAATCTATCAGACCATGAGTACAATGCATCTAGGTTAATGACATCCTTCTCTCCCACAAGAGGAGGTTTTTTTATAACATATATTTTGAAACTTGATTCTTCAGTACCAAAAAGAATCCTAACATAAAGAAAAGTGCTGATCTCCTGAATCCTAATGAGAAATGTCTATCATATGACATGAAAATGTTGTATCACCAGGTAACTTTCTCCATTGGAAATTATATAGAATCCTGAATATATGAAATGATCCTTTGATGAGCATGATGGTAACAGTGGGGTAATTCCAGGTTCTCAGTGGTCCATAAACTCACAGCCTGGACTTGATTTTACAATGACTGATAGGCTAAGTGCTTAGACTTGAGCTTAAAGATTTAAAGTATGACAAGGAAGAAAAATAATTTCAAATCAAGGAAATTAGTATTGAGAACTTTGGAGAAATGCAAAAGTAAAATGTAGTATTGATTTCCCTTTTGTTAAAATGTGACACATTAAATCAATAACCAATATAAGTAAAGTTGTAAACGAAAGAACAAAAACATTTTTTATTTTAGCTAGACATTTATTTATTTTTTTGTTATTTATTTGTTTATTGTTAACTATATATTTTTATTGTAAAGATATTGTACAGAGGGGTTATAGTTAAATGAGCAAGGTAATGAGTCCATTTCCTATCGAGCATTGTCACCTCCTCCTTTATTTGTCCCCTACCATCATTTATCTCCTCACCTCCCCAATTCCTCCCTCTCCCCTGGCCTCACAAAGTTGTAAAGTTCATTTTCAGCATAGTGTCTTGTATGTATCATTGCTACAATGGGTCAACTTATATCCTTATTTCAGCATTTTCTTATTTCCCTTGCCCTCACCAAATTAGAAAAATGTATATTCAAGATGCAGGGCACCAGAAAACAGGGGTTATACCATGGGGAAGAACATACAAAAGAAAATTTAAAAATCACATAGTATATTTTAAGTATATTAACAACAACAGCAAGAAAGATAAAATCTTTGTATCCCCATCTTGGGATTCATTTTGCTTAGCATCATCTTATATGGTCACATGCACATAACTTTTGATTTGTTCTGCTTGTCCTACACATATACTAGTTATTGCAAATCAGAGAAACCATGGGACCTGTTTCTTTGGGCCTGGCTTACTTCACTTAATATTATTTTTTTCCAAGTCTTTCCATTTCCTAACAAATGGGGCAATGTCATTCTTTCTGGTGAAGGCATAGAATTCATATATATATATATATATATATATATATAATTCATATATATATATATATATATCACATTTTCTTGATCCATTCATCTACTGAGAGGCATCTGGTTTGGTTCCAAATCTTAGCTATGGTAAATAATGCTGTGATATACATAGATGTGCTGGTAGATTCAGTATGGCTTTGTTTGTGATCCTTTGGGTAAATGCCCAAAAGAGGGATTGCTGGGTCATAGGAGAGCTCTATGTGCAATCTTTTGAGGAACCTACATACTGTTTCCAAAGGAGTTGAACAAGATTACACTCCCTCCAACAATGCAATAAGGTTCCCTTTTGGCTACATCCCCTCCAGCATCTGTTGTTGTTAGAGTTCTTGATTTTTGCCGTTCTAACTGGAGTGAGGTGGTATCTCAATGTTGTTTTGATTTGCATTTCTTTTCTGGTTAGAGAAGTTAAGCATTTCTTCATGTGTCTATGGGCCATTCTTATTTCCTCTCCAGAAGAGTTTCTCTTTAAGTCTTTAGCCCACTTATTAATTGGGTGGTTGTTTCTTTGAAGATTTGTTTTTGGAGGATTTAAGTTTTTGAGTTCCAAGTATATTTTAGATATGAGACCCTTGTCCATTGTATGGCTAGTGAAGATCTCCCAATCCGTGGGCTTTCTATTGATATTGCTAGCTATGTCCTTTGCCATGCAAAGGCTCTGAAGTTTCATGACATCTCATTTGTCCAACCTTTCTTTGATTTGTTGTGTTTGGAGTTGCTTCTGGTGCAGGGTGATATATAAGGATATAGCTTTTGTTTTATACAGGTGTTCAACCAATTCTTCCGGCACCATTCACTGAAGAGGCTGTCTTTCTTCTATTTTTTTTAGCTCCCTTATCGAAGATTAGGTGGCTATAGGTCTGTGAGTTCATTTCTGGGTCTTCAGTTCTATTGCATTTGACCTCAGGTCTGTTCTTGTGCCAGTACCAAGCTGTTTTGATTATTATGGCTTTGTAGCAGAGTTTGAAATTTGGTAATGATAATCCTCCAGCACCATTCTTCCTGCTAAAGATTGTTTTTGCTTTTCGGGTCTTTTATTGTTCCATATAAATTTATGGATTGCTTCTTCTATTTCATTGAAGAATGAGGTGGCATACTTATGGCAAAAAAAAGGCAAAATTGGTTAACTACTTGTAGAAAACTAAAGCTAGATCCTTATATATCACTCTGCACCAGAATCAACTCCAAATGGATCAAAGACCTCAGAGTCAAAGCAGACACTCTGAAAACATTACAGGATGGAATAGGAGAAACCCTAGGTCTCCTTGGCACAGGCTGAAATTTTCTTAATAGAGACCCAGAAACACAACAAATCAAAGAAAGGTTGGACAAATGGGATTGCATGAAGTTGCAGAGCTTCTGCATGGCAAAGGACATAGCTAGCAAGATCAATAGAAAGCCCACAGATTGGGAGAAGATCTTCACTAGTCATACAATGGACAAGGGTCTCATATCTAAAATATACCTGCAACTCAAAGAATTAAATCCCCCAACAACAAATCCTCAAAGAAACAACTGCCCAATAAATAAGTGGGCTAAAGACTTAAAGAGAAACTTCTCTGAACAGGAAAGAAGGATGACCAATAGACATATGAAGAAATGCTCAACTTCCCCTTGCCATAAAAGAAAGGCAAATCAAAACAACATTAAGATACCACCTCACCCAAGTTTGAATGGCAAAATCAAGAACACTAATAACAACAGATGCTAGAGGGGATTTGGACAGAAGAGAACCCTACTGCATTGTTGGTAGAAGTGTAAACTTGTTCAACCATTTTGGAAAGTAGTATGGAGGTGCCTCAAAAGACTTCACATAGAGCTCCCCTATGACCCAGCAATTTCACTTTTGGGCATTTACCCAAATGTTTACAAACAAGACCACACTAAAGCTACCAGGACAACTATGTTTATTGCAGCATTATTTACTATAGCTAAGATCTGGAACCAACCCAGATGCCCCTCAGTAGATGAATGGATC
>NW_012267267.1:9106990-9152954 GCF_000151885.1 Dipodomys ordii
TGTGGCTCAAGTGGTAGAGCGCTAGCCTTGAGCTGAAGAGCTGAGGGACAGTGCCCAGGCCCAGAGTTCAGGCCCCACAACCGGACCAAAAAAAAAAAAAAAAAGAAATGTACTCATTATCTTGCCATGTAATTGTAACCCCTCTGTACAGTATTTTCACAATAAAAAATAAATAAAAATAAAAAAAAAATTTAAAATGTGTGACTCTTGAAGGCAGAAGATAGAAGGATCTTGCTTATTGAGTCAAGGAGACAATCTATTGCTAAATTGGAGAATTAAGTCTATTAATATTGAGAGCTAGAACTGAGAGGTGTTTATTAGTTCCTGTCATGTTATCCACCTTCTTGGGGGTTGTGCCAACTGGGTTCTCCCTATGATTCTTGGATTCTCTGTTTGGGGGCTGTTTCTTGGCCTTTACCATGGTTTTGTTGGTTTTCTCTGTGTAAGACATCTTTAAGTACCTTTTGTAGGGGTGGTTTGATGAAGATGTATTGTTTAAATTTTTATTTGATATGGAAGGTTTTTTTTGTCCTTCTGTTATGAAGGAGAGTTTAGCTGGGTACAGTATTCTTTGGTTGTTAGTTGTCTTTAGGGTGGGCATACTTCACTCCAAGCTCTTCTTGCTTTTATTGTCTCTGCTGAGAAATCTGAGGTTATTCTGATTGGTTTCTCTTTATAGGTGATTGATCTTTTCTCCCTGACAGCTTTAAGAATCCTTTCCTTAGTCGCAATTGGTCCTGTGCAGATTACAATGTGACAGGATATTCTGTTCTGGTCTGGTCTATTTGGGGTGCTAAAGGCTTCTATATGAATGGGCCTATCTTTTTTCCTGTTTGGGAATTTCTCTGCTAAGATCCTGTTCAATAAATTTCCTAAACCTTTCACTTCTGTCTCTAGGCCCTCCTCTATACCTATTTGCCTTAAATTAGGCCTTTGATGGTGTCTTCTTCATATTGAATAGATCTATCGTATTTCTTGGATTTGTCTTGAATACTTGGCTGTTCTTTCTCTAAAATATCTAAGCTGTCTTCAATCCTGGAGATTCAATCTTCTGCATGGTCTAGCCTACTGTAAAGACTTTTTACTATGTTTTTTGTTTCCATTCCTTCTAATTGGTCAGATTTGATGGCTTCAAATTCTCCATTAGATCTTTTTGTAGATCTTGTATGGACTTCTTTACCTCCTTAATTTGATTTTCAGTGTTTATTCTCAAATCCCTTAGTTGATTGGTTATAGTTTCACTAGACTCCCTTTCCTTCTGTTTGGCTTCATTCAGCATTCCCTTTGTGGCCTCCATGAATTCCTCCAGCTTTCTGTTTATGGATTCCATGAATGGCTCTATAAATCTTTGTTTATTATCATCTCACTCATGCAATTCCTCTATTAATCTTTGATTAGCCTCCTCAGGCTCATGAAATTCCTGTATTAGTCTTTGGTTAGCCTAATCATGCTCACACATTTTCCAATCCTGCTCACACAGAGTCCTTTGCAGGCTTTCAATCTTTGCATTCAGCATGTTTACCAGTAGTGTTTGTAGAGCATTTGGGGAACTCTCCTCTGGATTATTCATTAACTGCTCTTTTGCCTGATTATCATGAGTGGGAGTTGAGATATCTAGTCTTGCCGTTTTTTTGTTGTTGTTGTTTCTCCAGCTTCTTCTGCCAATTTGGGTATGAAACCAAAACCAATTCCATGCTAGAGCTATTTTAAGGCAAGCATCAACCAGAGCCCTATAGTTGCACAGATACTTTGACTCAGTCAAAATGAGTGCAGATACAATCTAATTCAACAGATACAATCTATTCAACAACAAACAACTAGGGATCAATGGACTAAGAAAATCAAAGGAGTCAGAAGACCAGAAATTAATATGTTAAGGGAAAAGAGTAAAAAGAGAATAGTAAAAACCCTAAAATAAAAATGATTTACAAAATAGAAAACAATTTTTAATTTAAAAAATTAGGTAGAAAAAAAGAGTTCTTCATTTTTTTGGGGGGGGGGAAGAATCTTGTGTCTCTCCTGTGTCCATAACTAGTCTCTCAGTGGAGTCTCTGGTTTGCTTGTGGTGTTTGGTTTTCCTGTCACTTGACTGGTTTCCTAAGTCCATTTGTTTGATCAGGCAGGAAGAAACTCTGCCTTACCTGGGACTTAATGATCCTCCTCCCAGGCTAGTTCAGTAGAAGGGACATCTGCTTTGAGTAACACAAAGAGGGAGATGGCAGTTTCCTCTAACTTGGAGTTGCTGCCATGGGGCTAGGATGTGGGTAAGGTTGAAACCTGTCAGCAATTAGTAGCTTTTCCCTGAGGGGCTAGCTCCTGAGATACTCACAAGGCCCAGCTTGGAGCCATTGTCAGGATTTATGTGTATTGAGTTTCCAATTGTTTTTCTTTTACCCTTCTGCTGCTAGGTCTGCTGCCTGTGGTGCAGTGGGGTGGGGCACCTTCTGGCTCTGTTTACCCAGTGAAGAAATTCACACCACTATGGGCCGATATCCTCTGCCTTGGAAGGGTGAAGCTGAGGCCCACAGGTCAGGTTCCTTTGACTTCTTGAATGGCTCTTATTGTCTTCTTCCAAGGCCTGAGTTATATGATAGCTGCTCTGGCCTGGTCTTTGTCATTATCAAAGATTCGGTTCTTCTTCTATAGTCGAGAAGGGTCTACCTTCCCACTGCTGCTCCTTGAGAAAGAGTGAGGATGTCTTCTGGGGTACTCATACCTTTCCCTTGGTTTCCAGGCCATCCAAGGTCTCCAACTTTCTGTGGTCAGCAGGATGAAGATTTCTGCTCCTTGTCAGTTCTTGCTAGGTGTGAGTAGAATCTGCTCGCACACCACCTTTGGCACCTTTGTTCCAGGCTCTCTCTGTTGATATGGCAGCCACAGCAGCAGCCACCACCTCCATGGACACCAGTGATTGCTCAAATCTCTCCTTAACCAGGCTGCCTGAAGTTTTCCTCTCTGGCCAAACTCTCTGTACTATGATGGTACACTTGGTGTGACTCTCTCTCTAGTCTTGGACTTTACACTGGAACACAGAAGCTGGTTTCTAAGAAAGAGCTTGTTTAGCCCCCTGCTTTACCTCTGCCATCTTACGCTGGCCAAAACATTTTTTTTAATAAAATTTAGGAATGATTTCCACAAAAATCACCTAGCAGGGGCTGGGAAGGTGGCTCAGTGGTAGAGTGCTTGCCTTGCATGCATGAGGTCCTGAGTTCGATTCTTCAGCACCACATAAGGAGAAAAAGCTGGAAGTGGCACTACGGCTCAAGTGGTAGAACAGTAGCCTTGAGCTGAAGAGCTGAGGGACAGCACCAGGCCCAGAGTTCAGGCCCCACAACCAACAAAAAGAAAAAAAAATCACCTAGCAGCATATAAGTGGTTAATTATAATGCTGGGCTTTGTCTTTAAATTTTTGTGAAAATTTTTCTGGTATGTTAAGGTTAACACCAGGCCTTATCTATTAATAATTTATTCAGATTATGTCTAATTTCATTTCAAGTTGGACTAAAATTTATTATACAAAATATTATTTGATAACTATGAAAATATGAAATACATATTTCATATGTATGCTTGGGAAGTATCAACAGAGTAAATCCTGAAGACCCAAACTAAAATGGGACAGGGAGAAAATCAATGAGTTCATGGAATAAGACATCTTAAGAGATGTTGGAATCAAAGTCTCAGAGTGGAGAGCAAAGTCTCACTATGATGCTAACTTTTCCAGTATGGGCCATTCTGAGAATCTGAAACAATAGCTAGAGAATCTAGAAAAGTATTAATTCAAAAATTCCAGTTTTTGAATATATTTCCACTAACTTCATGGCCCATTTTTAGTGATCATAATTTTGTGGTTATCTAAAAGTAGCGTATTTGACTTCTATATAAAATAAACCACAATAAAAATACCCAGTATCCTATGAAAAAGCATACAAAACAGAGCCCTCCCATTTTGAGAAAACAAAATTTTTCAATGAAGACTATTTCTAGTATACTCACTCAAAAAATGAGAACATTTTATTAAATAAATATTCTCTGGGGCTGTCAAGAAAATTACATGTAATTATTTGTCAAAATATTTTAACCTCCCTTAGTAAAATAAAAAATAATAAATAATGTAAAGGAAAAATGTCCCCATGTATAAGTATGGAAGATACTTTGAAAAGGCTAATCTGTTTATGCTAAATATGCCATCAAATGGTGTGTCTATTACTGACTTAATTCCTTCAGCATCATTGCTTTTATTAAGTGATTTCCCACTGAAGACAAGATTGAAAGACTGGAGTTTTTCCTTTTGGTGAATCATGAGCAAGCTTATAGAACAAACCCATCGTCACAGAAGACACACATACCTCATAGTTTAAGTCCAGTAGAATCTAAACAAAAGTTATAATTTGATTTACAGATGATATAAATTAAAAGCAGAGCTACATTTAAACATTAAGTCATGAAATCCAGAAAAGACCTAAGGTCTATTCCAGACTGAAGAATAAAGGAAATTGTATAACTGAAATCAATATGATTCTGAGCTGGTTCCTTTGCTATAAGGGTCAAACCTCAATAGTGTGTGAGGATTCAATGGTAGCAACATGTCCCTGCTAATTTTCTGTTTAGTTGGTTATGTTTGGGGACTGTAGGGAAATGTCTCTGTAGGAAATATATGCTGTAGTATTTGAGAATGATTAGGCACCAGAATGGAAAGCACTCTTCTGTCATTGTAGAAAAAGTAATGTTTGTAATATTTTCAGCTGCTGTATGGTTTCATTATTTTCTTCAGCATAAAAATTCATTTTATAGTTGTTCTTTGGCCTTATTTTATATTGCAGTAAGAATGCTTATTACAAAAATAACCTCTTAAATTTTAAGTACACCATGCAGCATAGTCTCTCCCAATTTATACAGCAGATCTGTAGAATTTATTCATCCTGCATAGATGCTCCCAATTGCCCCCTCTTCCTAAATGCTGGCAAACTTGTTTCCTATTAGTTTGACCATCATAGACACAACATTTATATATAAGTATTCAGTCCCAGTTCTGATAAGAATTGTACTACTTAGCAGGTTCATCCATGTTATCATGAAGAGAACAACTTTCTTCATTTTAAAGGCTGAAATGTATTCCATTGTGTATGCATCCCATATTTTCTTCATTCTTATTACTCAGCATTTAGGTTGAATTGTTAAATAATGAAGCAATGATTAGGAGAGTGCAAATACTACTTTGATATCCTGATTTTGATTCTTTCCCAAAAATTCTTAGAAGTGGAATAGCTGTACCATACGATAGTTTTGTTTATATTTTTTTAAAAAAAAACTGTTTCCCATATTGATTAACATTGTGGCTGTACTTAAAAAGTTATTAGCATATATCAGTTGTACAAGGTGGGCTGTGACATTTTCATACATGCAGGAGAGACCGTGACATGCAGGTAGAAGTATTCAAGTGGTAGTCTTAAGGTGCTTCTCTCTGGGCACATAGGAAAAAAAATAGCAAAAGTTACATTTTTTTATCTCTTAACAATCTTTATTCAGAAGGAAATTATACTATTTTTTAGCCTTTTCTTTTTAAAAAATTTTATTGTAAAGGTGATGTATTGAGGGGTTACAGTTAAATAAGTTAATTTACCCCAATCAGTCCTGAGCCTTTTTACCAGAGAGAGCACAAAAACTTACTCCAAAGATAAATATTAAAGATAAGAATAAAAATACCATCAAAAGACAATTCTTAGCTTTAGATCTGAGATATTGGCAAAAACGAAGGACAAAGGGACAGGTTCCGTTTATAAGCTAAAATGCTTAAAATTTTATAAAAGCAAGCATATATATATATATATATATATATATATATATATACTATTCTCCTATTTGAATAGCAACAAATATATGTATTCATAACTATCACTCAAATTTCTTAAGTACTTAAGGTCTAAATTACCTGTTCAACTTTTTTAAAATTTTAATATTTATTTTTTCTTTTCTTTTATTAGTTTATTGTCTATGTGGTTCTAAGAAATAGAACTCAAGACTTCATGCTTGCTAGGCAAGAACTCCAACATGAAGCCACATTCCTTGACCTTTGTTCAACTTTTATTTTATCAGTTGTGGGGCTTGAACTCAGGACCTGGGTACTGTCCCTGAGCCTCTTTTCACTCAAGCCCAGCACTCTACCACTAGAGCCACAGTGCCACTTCCAGTTTTTAAGTGAATGATTGAAGATGAATCTCAAGGGGACTTTGCTACTCTGGCTGACTTTGGACCATGATCTTCAGAACTTACCATCCTGAGTAACTAGGATTACAGTTGTGAGCCACCAGTGCCCCATCTGTTTAACTTTTATGGAAATTTATTTGTTCTTCCTTGATAAGATTACTCTACAAGCAGACTCAAAAAGACTTATGTGCTTGCCTTGTTTTCTTTCTTCTAAACTTTCCCTGTCTTTCTTATCTATTTCATGACTAGTTGTTATTGTCAACAAAATGAAGAAAAGTTCCTAAGTTAAAAGTGTATTCTCAACTGGACAACTGCAATTAAGTCACTTTCTCTTCTCATTCCAGTCATTTAGTAATGGGTTTGTTATCTCATTTGGTATAATGGTGTCCTACTTGTTATTTCTATGAAATACATCAATAGGTTCCTCATGCTATTGTTGTAAAGGTTCCATTCTCAGACACTGCTTACTGAATAGCTTTTGATGTTTCTATTAACTCTGAGTTTGCAATTCCATTTTGTAACCACCACACATAATTGGATATTTGCATTTTTAGAATCATACTACCTTATGCTTTTATATCAATTTCAAAAGTATGGTGTTTTTTCTGAAGCCATGGTACCAATTCCATACTGGGTTACCCTTATCAATACCAGCAATATGATAAGCTAGCTAACCATATTTGCACATCTGGTAGTAGAGAATTTTGCTTAGAACCAGTTGTTTTCTTTACATCTTCTCATGAGGTAACATATTTTCACTTCAAGTGAAAGACACGATAAATGGCATTCTACATTGAGAGGCATTATATAGATTACAATGCACTACAACAATGTAACTAGCAGCAGCTGTTCAAAATATGAAACAAAATAGCTGGATAGATCCACAAAAGGAAAGATCATGAGCTGCTGTGTGAACTAATTATATTTCTATTTAATCTTATATCATAAAATGAAGATGGACAATATTATGGTGTTATTCCAGAGTGGAACCAGAGAGACAGAATACAAACAAATAACTATGGTACTCATATTGCTCTTTTTAGAGAACTCCAACCAATAGCTGCTCTGATCATTATTGATTTCATTTACCCAATGATACAAATTGTATCATTGGTAGAACAGGGAAGTTGAAAGTTGTTTTCCCTTTATTTCAGAGATCTCAAGGCTGAAATTCTCAGAGAGCAATTAGCCGGTACTCCAAGTCCTTTTTCATCTGAGAAGAGCCATGTTGTGTTACAATGCATAAATGCATTAGGATCAGTCAGACCTAGATTTATAATCAGGTCCCTATGCCTTGTCTATGAGTTTACCTTCTCTGAACTCAGTGATGTTATTTTAAAAGGTACTGACTACTATGAGTTCCTTAAAACTAGAAACTATATTTTGGATAATAGTTAATGAAAATAGCACTTTTGATCATTTAGTTCTGGTGGGGAGGAACATCTAAAAGTATAGGAGGGTTACTTACAAAAGCTGATATGTTCAAATAAAGCTGAGTATGGTGGCTCACACCTATAATCCTAGCTATTCAAGAGCCTAAGAATTGAGGCTCAGAACCAGTCTAGGCAGACAAATTTGAGAGACTCTAATCTCCAATTAACCATCAAACACTGGATAAGGCTCCAATGATAAAGCAAGAGCTTTAAATGACAAAGCCAACTAAGTGAAGGCCCTGAGTTCAAAGCCCAATACTGTCATTCAATTAAAAACACTAGACATGTTGCTCCAACACTTTTCAGATGTTCAACCCATCACTGATGATTTCCAATAAAAAGCACGATTAACAACCTGAAGGTGAGCTGGCAGAATGGTTCCTGGAGGAGGAGAGGCTCTGGCGTGCAGCTAGGAGTAGACAAGTGCTAGTCTTCAGATGCCTCCCTCTGGACTCATAGGAAAAACAATAGCAAAAGTTACATTTTTTCTTCACTTTATCTCTTAGCAATCTTTATTACAAAGGAAATTATACTATTTTTAGCTTTTTCTTTTTTAAAATTTTATTGTAAAGGTGATGTACAGAGGGGTTACAATTACATGTCAGTTAATGAGTACATTTCCTTTAGAACAGTATCACTCCCTCCCTCATTCTTCCCCAAGTTTCCCCCTCATGTCTCTCCTCTCCCTCAAGTTGTGTAGTTCCTTTCAACATAGTGTCTAGTGACTATCACTGTTGAATTAATTTCCCTTTGTCCTACCGTTTCTGTGCTTGCCTTTCCCCTTCCATAATCAGATAGACTTATGTACAAGACAAATCAAATGCAGTGACAAAAGAGAATAAATCAAAGAAAAAGGAAAGAAAAAAAACACAAACAGTACAATAAAAATCCTCTGCTTTTCCTTTTTCTTTCTTTTTTTGGGTCAGTACTGGAGTTTGAACTGAAGACCAACCACAGAGCCTAGCATTCTACCCCCTAAATCAAACACACCCTTTTTTACTTGTTATTTTTTGAGTAAAGTCTGCATTTTTTGCCTAAGGATTCAGGACACAGTACTGCTATATATGCCATCTATGAGGTTAAAATTACAGACATGAGATGACATACCCAGATTCTTTTCTGAGATGAGGTCTTGCTAACTTTTGCCTAAGATGTCCTCAATCAGTAATCTTATAATATCTTCCTGCTAATAAAGAGAAGATGGGAGAATTACTAGTATGAGCCACCATGCTTAGCTCCTTTGTTATTTTTTTTCTAATAGTCCTCAAAGAAAGTTTTTTTAGTTGTTCAGTGAAGTATTTAAGAAATTAAGTGCTTAATTATTAAATCTTAAATTCTGTACTTGTATTTGAACATTGGTAGTTTCTTTCAGTATATATTGAACCCTGGTTGTAAAAGTCGTGATGAAACTTTAACAGAAACATTCAACAAGCATCAGGTAAGCTTCATAATCACAAGTTGTTTCTTTGGGTACTTTTACAAATTCACTCACCAGACATTTGCATATTCAAACAACTGAACGTGAATGATTGCGCGCTCAAGCATGGCCTCCTTTAATAAACACAATACCCTTATAAAGCCATTCTCTGAACCATTACACAAGTTATTGACTTTGCTCTCAGTATCACAAGCCATGAAAATCCCAAAGAACCTAGGTTACATCCCCCATACCAATGAGTTCCTACCTTAGTAGCCTACCCAAGCTTCATACCAGAATTCCAATTCCATATTTCAGTGGCTAGATCTTAATGAAATATAGTGACAACTAACCTCTTATCTTCATCTCTCTATCCACCATCCTACAGCAAAGCCAAATAAAATTCCTGCTAAATGACAGAACCACCCACCCAATCAGAGAAATTAGAAACCTCAATCCCTTTTGCTTTCTTCCTTCCCCCTTCCCCATATTGGATGCCCTCACTGGATGTCACTGCTGAGACCTCTTCCCTTCCCAGGTTATCACTCTGCTTTAGTTGCTCATAGTACTTGTCTTTTGCAAGTCCCTTCCTTCCCATCTCTGCCATGGGATTCCATCCTCCTTCCTATTATCAGAGCTTTCTTACTAAAACAGCGTAACACCTGTCATCTTCAAAGCTCGCAAGGACTACTGCTCACAGCTTCCAGAAGACAAACATGTCAAAATCCTTCTAACTTCTGACCTCATTACCTCCTGACATTTTTCACCATACCACAACAATCCACAGTGTGGCTCTATAGCTCTGAACATCTCTCCTAGGACTTTCTTTTTTTCTGGCTGAAAAATTTCAAATTATCCTTCAACTTTCCCATAGCTCCAACTTTCCATGTCATGAAAGTAAACATGTGCATTCAGTGTGGTTAGCGTGTGGGAGTGTGTTGGAATTTTTTATGTCCCCACAGGAATGTTGATCTGACTATATAGTTGCATTCAAAAAATTGAATAAGCTTAATGTTATGAGAATATTTTTGCCATCTTGTTTATATTATCGAATGCTCTAGCTTGAGAGCAGCTGTCAAGTTAGCAGATGCTGAAGGGTGTGCTGTCTCCTCTCAATGACAACACCTGCAGGATCACAGTCACAACCACAATGGCCATTCAATGGGGTTTGGTGAATTCGTTTTTTACATGCTACATGCAAGGGGATAATTGACTTTCAGCAGATACATTTTATTTCACCATTTTTCAAGATATCCCTGACACCTGTGTGTTGACTTCATTTTTTTTAACAAGGACTGTTCAGGAATGAGCAACAAACAACTGCCTATTACTGAGAAAGGGTTCAAGAAGACAACTCACACTATAAGATGAAAGGCAGCTAACTCTCCACTGATCCTCTACTTTCTCTACATTTCCATCTTCCTCTCTAAAGTCAGGGTTATTTCAGGTCTTTCACTATACAAAACACATCTTTAAAAAGCTTTCTGCTGTACAGATGCAAAGGGAGTATTTCTAAATTGCTACACATTTCTACTGTTTCAGTGTCACTTAAACCAATGTTGGAGTGATATTTAAAATAAAAATGTTATATAGGATGTTAATTTCAGGACTTTAATTTTTCTGAATACATATTTTATATTTTCTTTGGTTACATGAAATTTTACATTGTGCTTTCACGGCATTGAAGCATTATGATTTCTTCTCTGACAAACCACTTATTCAATTGTATTGAGTTTTGTCTTCTTTATACAAAAGGACCTCAAACCTTTACCTAGATACATCATCATTCTATCCCTTTTTCTTTAAACTTAAACTTTACTCACAACTGTAATAAGATTTCTGTTGACATTTACTATATATATACCAGTAATCTTTTATAGCTATAAGATAAATGGTATATTATTTTCTAAACAAAGTCAGAAATTATTCATATTAAAAAGCTATAACTTTTATGGTGGTTCATTCCTATAATAATAGTCACTCAGGAGCCAGGGACCTGAAGGTCATAGTTCGAAGCCACCCTGGGCAGGAAAGTCTGTGAGACTCTTATGTCCAATTAACCACCAGAAAACAGGAAGTGGCATTGTGGCACAAAGTAGTAGAGCACTTGCCTTGATTGTTAAAACTCAGGGACAGCACACAAACTCTAAATTCAATCCCAGTAACCACAACCAACAACAACAAAAAAACTCTATAACCTATGAAACATTACCTATTTAGACTTAAATTCACTGTAAAAAGATTGGAAAGAATATATTACATAGTGAGGATTGGTTAAAACGCAATAATTACATTTTCTATTTAGGAAATGTTTAGGGCATTTTTGCTTAATGAATTATTGTGTTTTAATTAAATTGAAATGTTATTGAATCAATTTATTGACTCTTCTTGTGATAGTGAAACACTCCTTAATTAAACTTATCTCTAAAAGCAAAAATTTCATTTTGCTTAATGTTTCATGCAATTTTAAAAAATGGAATGTCATTTTGTATTCTAAAAGCAATCCTAGAGGGCATCTCTAAATGAATATGTACTTTAGAGTGTTTTATGTACTTCAGTTTTAGAAAAAGAACATCTAGTATGTAAGGTTCTATATTAAATAAAGAACATTGTCAAGCATGGTGTAATATACCTGTAATCCCAGATAAATGGTTGAGAGAAATAGAACAATCAAGAGTCCAAAACCAGGCCAGGCAGAAGCTTGAGACATTATCAGAAAAGCAAACTAAAAACACAAAGGATTGGGATGTGTCTCAAGTGAGAGAAATAGTGACAGATACAAAGATAGAGCATAAAAATGAATAGTCTGGGGCTAGGCAGGTGGCTCAGTGGTAGAGTGCTCCCTCCCATGCATGAAGCCCTGGGTTCGATTCCTCAGCACCACATAAGCAGAAAAACTTGAAGTGGCTCAAGTGATAGAGCACTAGCCTTCAGTGAAGAGCTGAGGGACAGTGCCCAGGCCCAGAGTTCAAGACCTATTACCAACAAAAAAAATAGTTTTTGTTCTTATACAGTAACATCTATACCTATAAATATCATGTTGAATACATTTTATAATCTGACCCTCTCCTTCTTTGTCACCACTTCCCCCCTAATTTTCTATATATGGCTTGCATGATTGTGGCTTTGTAAACATCATCTTAAGTGATTACCTCAGATAATAAGTTAATTTAAAATAACTTTAATTGACCTTGTACCAAACATGTGTTAGGGGCCATTCTGAGGCTAGGGCTTCTAACAGTAAATAATAGAGACAGATTCTTTATTCTTTGATGGCATTCATATGTGATGGAGAGAGGCAGACCACAGAGGATGAACTCATAAGAATTTGCTTAAACTACACATACAATGATGATGAAAACATGGAGATGTGGGGTTTATTGAGGGATTGACAAGTAGTGGTTTATATTTTGTTTTTGTATTCATCAAACTGGTCTAGGAAATCCCTTGAAAAAGAAGAGGGTTTTCATTTCATTGAGTAATGAAAAGGTTGGTGTTCTAGAGGAATAACAAAATCCAACAAATGAGCAGTCTTACACAAAGCAACCCGATATGTCTAGAGAAACTATTATAAAATATTTGTGTTAGACCCTGTTTTAGGTGATATGGGTTATAACATTGTATAACATTGTTTGAGTCATGTTGGAAAATTAGGATTATATTCTAATTACTATGGAGAGTTACTGGGGCTTTTAGCAAGACAGAACTGTCAGCTATTCCAAGGTTCGCCAAGATCAAGCAAGCTACTTTCCAGAGATGAAGTTTTAGAAGAGCAAAATTGGAAGTTGACCCTAATAAGGAGATGAGTACACTAGGGAAGATTAGAAATGATTGTCACTCTGTCTAGGTTGCAGTTATGGAGGTAGTAAGTGGGAAGATCTAAGTTAAAGTCATTTTATTGGTTAGAAGAATCCTGGTTAGAAGAAAAGCCTGGACTCAGGGAGTAACCCTAAAGTCTGTGTTTAAATAATTGGAAGATGGAGTATGATTTCCTTATGTTGAGAAAATTTAAAGAAAAACAAACAGGGTGAAATTCAGATTGACAATAGAAAATTTGAGCTACCTATTTGACAATCACATACACATAGTTATATACATAAATCATCTGCTTAGGGAGAAAGAAATGTAAATCTAAGAGTCCTAGAGGTACAGATGATATTTCCAGTTATAATGTTCATGATGTTGTCAAGGGAAATAGTATAGATAGAGAAAAGGACTCAGAATTAGGTGGGAACACTAAATATTCATAGTTTTGGCATGAAAGAAAAGCCTATAAAAGATCCTAAGAGTGAGAAACGAGAGGATTAAGAAAAAATACAGGTAGTGACAGAAAAGCAGAAGTCTAGAGAAAAATGCAAGAGGGAGGAATGAATTGTACCAAATGTTTCTGAGGTGTCAGGTAAGACAGGAAAAGAAAACAGCATTGGCATTAGCAAGACATAGCCACTGATAGAAGCTAGATAAGAGCTATTACAAGGGTGTATTCTGTTCGGCCTCATTAGAGTGGCTGGGCAGAGAATACAAATTAGCTAGGAAAGACAAGTACAGACAATTCCTCCAAGTTTGCCTACAAAATGGATCAGTGATAAGGTGACAGTAAACCAGACAGGGATGTGGTGTGACGGAAAGGATATTTCAAGATGGATTATTGTAAAGAATATTTGAAAACTGGTAGAAGTAATCTGGGAGATTACTGATTACTGATGCAGGAGAGAAGGGGAAATAATTCTAAGAATCGATGCCTGAAAAGATAAGGGAATGGGTTACTGAGCAGAAGCCACAGAAACATAGAAATACTGGGATGCTGGGAGAGGAAAGATAAGGAGGTGTCAATTCACGGCTGAGCCAGGTTTTCTCCATGAAATATAAAGAATTACACCTACGTGTACCTAAGAAATTTCAGGTAATAGGATGAAGCATGTTTTCATGCCTTGAAAACAAGAGGGTGCGTCCATCCTCTTATAGATGGCGAGTATGAATACAAAAGGGTATGTCCTACAATCATCAGGCAGTGTTGACTAACCGTTGGATCTTAAAGGTTTTACATTTGAAGGAATACCAGTCAATAAAAACTTACAGGTTTTCTAAAGATAGCAGTTTTGTAGGCCTAGAAAAAAAAAAAAAAGCCTGATGGGCGTTTTGGTGAAGTGAGCATGATGGAGGAGGAAGGACATAGGAAATCAAGTTTATGGGACAGTAATTGGGTCCAGGACAATAAAAAAGTAACTGAAACTATGGAAAGGTCTAGAAGAAACGTGTGTCCTTTTTTCCTTTTTGATCTACTGTGATTTCTAAAGTGCAATCCAAATGCCATTTTCTCTAAAAAAAAAAAAAATGCCTCTAAACACGTTAGGCAAAATTAATTCTCTTACTCCTTGTTACATAACATTGTATGCATCTCTTTATGAAAGCATTTGTTATATTGAATTTGTGTTCTATGCCTATATAGCCAAGGAAACTGAAATTTAAAGGGCAGAATTCTCTCATATTTATTATACTTTTATTGGCAACAATGTACGGTATAAAGAAGGTTCTCAAAGAGCACTTGGTAAATGAAGACGGGTAGTATGACAGAAAAGGAGAACTTGGCACTGAGAATAAGAAAGTACCTGCAACCTATGTTTTTTTGGGTTTAGCTTACTTCCCTTAACATAATTTTTTCCAGGTCTTTCCATTTCCCTGAAAATAGTACAACATCATTCTTTCGGGTAAAAGCATAGAATTCCATTGTGTATATATACTACATTTTCTTGATCCATTCCTCTGCAATATGTAACCATCACCCCTCTGTACATCATCTTTACAATAACAATTCTTTTTTAAAAAAGAAGAAAGAAAACCTCTAGGGAGATCCACTGAAATCATTCTTACTGGCCGCAGGTTGGAAAATGTTGTCCAGTTGGCACTGTACCATGAATGATTTTTTGACATGCCATTCTTTGTGTTAAGGGGACCCCTAACTGTAGATTGTCATACCACTGCTGTGACTCTAGAAATCTTTTTCATCCCTCCAGTTTCAACAAAAGTTCTAACTTTCATATGGAGCCATCTGGTGACATCTCGGTGCTCTCCTGTGTTTTATATTCACATCATTATGGAACATGCATTATTCTGCTTCTGATTAGAGTTTGCTGTTTAAAATAAAGTCCACTTTACATCATTTGTAAAGTCCTTGAGAGCAGGATGAAGTTTGTTTCTGATAACCTCATTTCTAGGAATCTTGAAATACCTTGAAACTGGTACAAGGCAAATTTGTAAAGAAGGAGAAAAAATGATACTTTAGAGAATTCTTGTGAACATTCAATAAAATATATTAATAAATATTATTAAATAATAATAAATAAATATATTAATAAATATATTTCAGTAAGGAAAATAAAGAGTATCTGGTAAATACTTAACAGATTTTAAGGACAAGGAATTAATAATTCAGTCTCTGAATCTTTTCTCATGAAAGAATCTGACCACTAAAACTGGCTCTTAATTATTAATCAGTTAATAATTCAAGCACATTGCCCACTATCTTCCTTCTCATTGTGCTTCTTCACCTATAACTATTTCCCTTGTTTTACAGAGAGTTTAAATAATTAATACCTTTAAAAATTATTGGCAATGTATTAACATGGCTTAAACTGGCACTTTATGTTGACACTGTCTGCTTTCTTAAATTGGTAAATTTAACATATTATTCCTTATAACTGAAAAAAATATAGACTCTGGACATATTCTTAAATTAGGTTTCCTTATAAGGAAAAGTACTGCAGTATGTTTTAGAAGAAACTCATGTCCATAACATTATGTAAAATGAAAATGTGTTCCAGAGAAGGGCATTGTATAACAATATATAATGTATTGTATAGGAATTTGGCCTCTTCTAGACCATTACATGTTGTGGCCCAGGAACTAAACCACTTAAGCACTTTCTTTAAGAATTTCTGTAATGAGGTGGATCTGATGCAACAATGAGAAGTACAAGTTGTCATGTCCAAAACGAGCTTTACAACGTCGGTGTGGGGGGGGGGAAGGGGGTGGGGGGGGGGGGGGAAGGAGAAGGATTGGGAGGGGGGAGGGGGGGGGGGGGGGGGGGGGGGGGGGGGAGGCTGGGAAGGGATGGGAAGGGTAAACAAAGGAGGAGGCTGCAATGCTTGGTAAGAAATGTACGCATTATCCTGCCCATGCAATTGTAACCACTCTGTACAGTATGTTCACAAATAAAATTAAATTAAATTAAAAAAAAAGAATTTCTGTAATGATATTTAAAATGTAACTGTCACCTTGTACCAGAGTTGCTATAGGTTCCCAAATATGTTTCACCTGTAAATACTTACAAAACCTTTAGGTCAGCCCTGGTGGGTGAGCACAACTACTGTCCATTTCCCTGTAAGGCTGAGGCTCTGAAGAAGAGGAATAGTAAATGGTAAGCAGTATGTTCCATTGTTATAGTTAGGGAACCATATTTGATTTGTGATCTATCTAATATTGGAAAGTAATCCGTAATGAAATTACATTCTATTTTGAGTTCCCCATAAGATTTGGCTCCTTTGCTTCTTTTTCCTTTAACATATAATTCCAGATACTAAATTTTACATTTGAAATAAGTTTTCAGACTGTCATTAAAAAATAAATCATGCTGAAAGAGTCTAATCCCAGATGAAGGCAGACAAGAAATTCAGCAAATTGTGGGAGACATTGGATGAGAAATACGAACTTTTTTGATTTAGGACAGTGGACGCTGTTTCCCTTTCAGGTAGCAATAAGAAATGAAAATTCTTGGGCTGGAAAGGTGGCTCAGTGGTAGAGTGCTTGCTTTGCATGCATGAGGCCCTGGGTTCAATTCCTCAGCACCACATAAGCAGAAAAAGCCGGAAGTGGTGCTGTGGCTCAAGTGGTAGAACATTAGTCTTGAGCTGAACTGCTGAGGGACAGCACCCAGGCCCAGAGTTCAGACCCCACGACTGGCAAAAAAAAAAAAAAAAGAAAAGAAAGAAAAGAAAAAAGAAATGAAATTTCTGCTTCACTTGAAAGTCAATAATATACAGAATATTTAATAAGATGTAATCATTAACATTCAAGATTACTTTATAAATAAAATTTATCTTCTTGCAAAATTTGCTACACATTCCATTATAAAGAATTTTTGTAGACATTTCAAAATCCCCTTCGGTATAAATTGTTTCTATTGCCATGGTACTGAAAAAAATACTATTTAAGTCAGCATAGTTCTATTTTAACTGTGTCCTGCCTTTAAGTTGACACTCTTAACTATCACTGAAGTGAAGATAATGAATTTTCTTCAAGTTTCTTTTAGTCTTTGCTAACATTTTCCATGTGTATCTTCAAACATAGATGCACACTGCTATACCTCTTCTGGGATGACTGCACAAGATAAAAATGAATGTCAATTTTTGGAATACTGCAATCTATTTTTAATTCTATGTGTTTAAGCTGATTTGATGTAGTGTGAATCCAGACATCTTTATAATTGCATTCAGAATGAAGTTATTATTTGAAAACTAAATAATAAATTGAAATTATGCATTTTTCAACAGTTTAATGGCAAAACAGTGTTCTAACAAATTCTAGTACAAATATCAAAAAGTTCTGCCAGCAGCAGTGTTATGCCTGTAATCCTAGCTCCTCAGGAGGCTAAGATCTGAGGATAACCATTCAAAGCTAGCCAGGGCAAGAAAGTCCATAAGATTCTTTTTTTTTAATTTTATTTTATTTTATTTGTGAACATACTGTACAGAGGGGTTACAATTGCATGGGCAGGATAATGCGTACATTTCTTACCAAGAATTGCAGCCTCCTCCTTTGTTTACCCTTCACATCCCTTCCCAGCCTCCCCTCTCCCCCCCAATACCAATCCTTCTCCTTCCCCCCCTTCTCCCCCTCACCGACATTGTAAAGCTCGTTTTGGGCATGACAACTTGTACTTCTCATTGTTGCAACAGGTCCACCTGTATCCTTAAACAACTGGTCCATAAGATTCTTATCTCAAATTAACCACCAAGAAGCCACACGTGGAGCTATGGTTCAAGTGGTAGAGCACCAGCCTTGAGTGAAAAGGCTAAAGACAGAACCCATGGCCTGACTTCAAGCCCCCCAAGACCAGCAAATTAAAAGAAAAATAAAAAATTCTACTAACAAATTGATAAAATTAAATTTCTATTATTTTTCCTTAATGCAATCTGTGGTCCTGCCTATAACAGGAACATTATAGCAAAGTGGTGTGGCCTTAAGGTTAAGAATACTATAAACCTGATCTCAAATCTCGGTCATTCCTAAGTACCTTTGTGAGCAAATCATTTAGCCTGCCTGAATTTGACTTCCCATTATATCATGTATTTAGACATCACATTTATATTATATATCTTGGTAGTTTTTTGTGCAGCATTTGTGTGTGATAAATAGAAGTGCCTTTGCCTCAGGAGAGAACAAAAAAGAAGCTGAGAGAATGTTCTTTAGAAAGTTGAATACTGTGGTAGTCCTTGCTCAAGATAGCAGTCCTTATTCAAGATAAAAACAAATACATGCAGGCTACCCAAAATTACCATGCCAGAAAGTCCTTCGGATTTTCTTTGTTTCTCTTCCCTTTCATGCTTGAGTTGGAAACAGGGCAGATCTCTTGCATTCAAAGTTGGGCAATTCTGCCTTTGCTTTACTTCACAATGGCAGTTGCACCGTGGATCTGGAATGGCTCTAGAAATCAAAGGGCTCAAATCAGAATCACTCTCCTTTGCCCACTAAACTAGGATCCTAGGCATTTGTACCAATTGCACCTGGCATAAATACCAATTTGCATCTCCTGAGTTTTCTGACCTCTGTGTCTCAAGGAACTCCCTTTTGAGTCATTTAATCTTACATATCATAGTAACTTCCTCTTTTCCTGGAATCTGGACTCCAGAGACCAAGAAATACATTACAAAATGATTTTTGTAAAAAGTCCATTCAGCAGAACTCCCGAGTATATAAATCAAATGCTGACAAATCTGAAAGGAGAAATGGACAGCAATATCATACATTACATTCTTAATTCCAGGTAACTGATTTTGAAATGAACATCACTATTCAGATAAGCTCCTCTATTCCTCCTACCCCTCAAAAAAGTGTAACAGACTAGTGTTTCATTTACAACCCAAACTATAGCATGTTTCTAGTGAGAGGGGCTTGGACTGTAGCCCTGATTTATACAAAGATTACTAATAAATTTATTGGAATTGAAAGTTTAAAATTTTTCCAGCAACTAAAATGTAGACAAATTTAGACATTTTTTGTTTCAAATAATAAATTACATGCACTGTGGTTTCTGAAGTTAATTCAGGTGCCTTTATAACATTAGTTTAGCATCAGATATCTATATAGTAAAATTACTAAATATTTAATATCAACAATATAATTGCATTCAGTCATGATCCTCTAATCCAACATACTATTGAGAGATAACTAATTTGGATATTTGTTTTTCTTCAACAATTACTAAAGACTTTTATTGTCAATTAAACCAAGTGTTTGTATTGCTTTTTATGTCAGTTGGTGTCAGTTGGGGTCAATTGGTCCTGATAAGTATTTCCTTTGACAAGTAAGTATAAATTAAGTGCTCTGGGAGATGCTTTTCTTCACTAAATTATCAAAAGTTAAATGCCAATTTCTCTCTAAATACAATGTTTTTCTTAAGAGCTAACAAAGTTGAGAAATGAGGAATATAAAATAGTAGCAAGGTTTTTTAAATTTAATTTTATTGTAAGGGTGATGTCAGAGAGGTTACAGTTACATAAGTAAGGTAATGAGTACATTTCTTATTGAACATTGTTACCCCCCCCTTTTCATTTTCTCCCCTTTCCCACCCCCGTGGATCCCCTCCACCAAGTTGTAAAGTTCATTTCCAACATAGTATCTAGTGAGTATAGTGTTGCATTGGTTCACCTTTTGTCACCTTTTGTCCTTTGTCTCACCATTTTGTTATTCCCCCTCCCTTCCCCAAATCAGAATAAATGCATATACAAGACATAGGGTACCAAAATAAAAAAAACAGTGACAAGAAGGTTTTTAAGCTGACAAACATAAGTTCCTTTAAAACCATCTTAAAAGAGTGAAAAAATGCAGCAGTGGTATTCAGTAGATACTATATTGGAAATGAACTATATATATATATATATATATATATATATATAACATATATACAACATCACAACTTATGGGTGATATATATATATATATTTATATAACTTATATATACAGCTATATAACTTATGGATGGAGGCCTGAGGGAAAAACTAGGAGATAATGAAGGGATGACATTGTCCAAAGAGAAATGTACTCATTACCTGACTTATGGAACTGAAACCCCTCTGCATGTCACCCTTATAATAACAATAAAAATCTTAAAAATAAAAAAAATTTTAAACCAGAAATAAACAAACCCTAGTAAAACTCTCCAGTCTTGACAATGATTAAGATGCATTCATTATACTCAAACATTGACATATTATATTGAAATTCCTTTGTACAATCACTTAAAGGTATTTTTTAAGAAAGAAAAATTATCCAGGTTAATTTATATTTTAATAGATGTTAATCTATTATGTTAATCTCTTATGTTAATCTTCCTTTTTAGTAACTTAAATTGAACTTAATTTATATTGAAAGTATCCATGTATGCTACACCCCACTGATAAGCTCAATTCTCTCTTCTTTCAGTGGTGCCCACAATCCACAATTTTTAATTGAACATTCTTATGCAAGCATTTTATTTTTAAATTATCTTTAAATAGTTGTACTAAGGAGTTGTCATTCACAAAGCAGTTTATTAATAGTGTATCTTGATCTGTGACACCCCTTTCAACACTATCACCCCCTTTTAACTACCCTTTCCCTTACTTTTCTTAATTTTGTAGTACATATAGTGAATTCTTGGCTGCATTCTCCTTTCCCTTCATTTGACACTCCCCTCCTCCTATTTGCTGATTGGGCTTTGAGTTTGTCTTTCTAAGGAATTATACTATTTGAGCTCTGCATAGGGTCTACCATACTTCAGTTACTTCATTTGTAACCACTTGCATAGTACACAACATGTTTGCTTATAGATTTATAGGCACCATTCTAACTACTGCAAATGAGGGAAACCATACAACTGTTGTTTCTCTGGGTCTGAGTAATTTCACTTAATATATTTTTCCCAAGTCTTTCCATTTCTTCAGAAATTGTAATTGTTGATTTTTAAATTTTAAAAACATTCATTAGGTAAAGTATATATTTATCATTGAGTTTTACTAGTCCGCTGTTGTATATTTTGGGGATAATAATTCTTATTCTTGTAGTTACTATAAAATTGCTTCATTTCATCATTTCTCAGCATTATACCTGCCAGACACTGAACTAAAGTGCTTTATAGGTACAGTATTGTTTATATTACATGTATTACTGTATTGCCAGTTCCATTATCAATTTCCATTTATAACAAAATATAAGACTTAAAGAAGAGGACTTGCTCCATATCATATTCCCTCCCCCTTTCCTTCTCTTTTATACTTTCAGTGCTAGAGATTAAATCCAGGTCTTCACATATGCCAGGAAAAAGCTTTCCTTCTGAGCTACATCTCCAGGCCCAACACTGCACAATTCTTAAAGCTAGCTTAGAGATTCAAAGACAGACCTGCCTAAATAATGCATCTGAGAAGAAATAACTGAAATTAGAACTTATATTCTTTGGTAAACCACATAATCACACAATTTTCAGTGACTCTGAGGACCTAAATACTACAACTAATAATATGAAAAGGAGAAAAGATTACTTTGCAGAATGGAGACAAATAAATGGCTGAATGTCATTCTACAAATGATGAAAGAAATTGCAGAATATTCCATTTTTATAGCAACAAAAATTAAGTAACATGACAAATAAGCAACATGGGAAGTATAATGCTCATGAAAGAAAACTCTAAATTTATGTTGAAGAGCATAAAAATTGGAAAATAATAAATAAACTAATTCTCATATAATAAATATATTAAAATTTTATTTTTCATTATTCATTATAAAGTTCAATATTCATTTAACTCACTTTTCCTTAGGATTACAAAGTTCTTTAATTAGATGAAATATTATTTACTGTTATACCAGAAAAAAATTGATGATATGTACCAGTCATGAACTTATGACAAAAAGTATTAGTGTTCATAGATTTTTCCCTGTCAGATATCTAAGTATACTCATCTGTGTTCTTCCAAATAAATATTGTCATAATGCATTCTATTAAAGAAAAAGTAAAAAATAGGTCTCAGTATACATAAATGTAAATATTGGGATTTTAAATAAGTGGGGAAGAATGAGGCATTAAATAAATGTATTTGGTGTAATTGGTGATTTCTTGAGATAACTTTTAATTAGACTGGCTTATGCTATGCATATAAATGACAACCAGATGTTTATCTTCTTTTCTTTCGTTTCTTCTCTTTCTTCCTTCCTTTCTTCCTTTCTTCCTTCCTTTCTTCCTTTCTTCATTCCTTTCTTCTTTCCTTCCTTCCTTCCTTCCTTTCTTTCTTTCTTTCTTTCTTTCTTTCTTTCGTTTATGCTTGTGCTAGTCATGGGGCTTGAACTTATAGCCTGGGCACTGCCTTAGAGCTTTTTTGCTCAAGGCTAGTGTTCTGTCACTTGGTACGTAACTCCACTTATGGCATTTTTGTAGTTAATTGGAGGTAAAATTCTCACAGACTTTCCTGCCTGGATTAGCTTTAAACCATGATACTCAGATCTCAGCTGCCCAAATAGCTAGGATTACAGGCTTGAGCCACTGGTGCCCAATGTAGAAGTATTTCTTAACATTTATAAACATAAAGTTTATAACATTTATAAACATAATTTATAAACATAAAGTTCTTAACATAAAGTTTATTGTAGCATTGTTTCAAATATCAAACAAAAACACTAAGAAAAGCTCATTAAAGAGTCAAGACTGAATAAAATAATAGTAGAAAAACACATAAAGCCATTGAAATGGTCTTTTTTGCATGTAATAATAAGACAAGAAAGGCTCAGAAAACTATAATATAATTTATTTTGATGATGCAAACATTTCTAAACTTCCTGTTTTTGTAATTATACAATGAAGAACAAAATAAGGTTGAAAATGTATTGGCTTATGTATTTGGGTTACTTGTGGCTAATGTCAGAATGATAAGTGGCTAAAAGGATAAGGGGAGGGGAAGGAAAAGAAATAACAAATAAATGAAAATTTAAGTTATAATGATATTGAATAAATACAAACTATGAGATGATCATGTTTTATAAATGTATAGCTTAATTTTATGCATGTAAAACATTTTCATATATCTCTGAACTTTTAGATCTATGTCTTCAACAGTGCTGTTATTTTTCTAGAAAATGTTCATTCTTAATGTTCATTAGATAAGCAATCAGTCAGGGGATGATTTTAGTAAACCATATTCAATGGAAAGGAAAACGTGACCTTTGGTCAAGCTACTGATTTAGGAAAATGGGGGTATCAGTAAAACTTTAGCTATGGTAACCTGAGAATTGTAAAAACTTTTTAAGGGATGTTGACTTCTAAAAATTGTAACAGATTCAATTTAACAGGCCTAGCTTGAGGGACTAGGAATGGAAATCAGAGCAAAGAAGAAAAGTATAGCAATCAAGTTTATCAGTAGAGTTGAGTACAATACCTTCAATTATCTAGATGATCTAGTTCCAGGATACCTTCTAAGGAGCAAGACTTAAGCTGGTACTACAGTACTTACAGAGCAAGTAGGACCTAGTTAGAATAGCAGTGAGCAAAAAGACAATGGTAACTTTTAGTTCCAGACCAGGGATACTTGATTCTTGTATCCTGAAGCTCCTGAGTAGTAGGAGTGTAATGAAAGTGTTCTCAAAGTTCAGAGACAAGTACATATATTCTATCTATACTTGATAAAAAATCAATTTGACAAAGATTAGCCTTCTGGCACTTTTTGAAGATTATTTAACAAGCAGGATGGTTTTGTCAGGTCATTTTTTTTGTAGTGCAGACACCCTTCCTGTCTGCATTGTAAAGTCTGAGTCACTGTGTGTCTAAGCAGCAGGACAGTTTCTGACATATCTGAACACAATAGGAACTTTACAACATGGATAGATGCTATTTAACACAGCGCCTTAGAGAATTAACTATAAGATATCCCTCATAAAGGAATCCAGTCAAGGCTAGGCATTTTCTAGTAAAATCTAGTGATGGCCTTCTTATCTATGACATAAAGGAAAAGAGCCTATGACCCAAAACACTGCTGAAAAATATTTGACCAGGCATGGTGGCTCATTCCTGTAATCCTAGCTACTCAGGAGACTGAGACCTGGAGGATCACAGTTCAAACCTCTCTTGAACAGGAAAATCTGTGAGACTCTCCAGTTAACTAGCAAGAATGCCAAACAAAGCATGGCTCAAAAGGTTAGTGCTCCAGTCATCAGCAGGAGGAGAAAACAAGAAAACCCTGAATTCAAATCTTAGTACCATGGGGCTGGGAAGGTGGCTCAGTGGTAGAGTGCTTGCCTTGCATGCATGAGGCCCTGGGTTCGATTCCTCAGCACCACATAAGCAAAAAGAAAAAGGCCGGAAGTGGTGTTGTGGCTCAAGAGCTGAGGGACAGCACCCAGGCCCATAGTTCAGGCCCCACAACCGGATCAAAAAAAAAAATCTTAGTACCAGCACACACAAAAAAAAAAGGAAAAGAAAAATATTTCAAAGAAACTCCTTGTCTCGGAATCAGATCTCCAAATCTGAACATCAAAAAGTAGCCATAATTTATTATATATGAAATGTATGTTATTTAGCTGGGCAAAAATAGCATTTGGGACCCCAAAAGAATCAAGCTTTTTTTTCAATGATTTTTTTATTACAAAATAGAAATGGAAACTATATTGATAATGTAGAAAAGTCCAGATTCCCAGATGTACACCTGGAAGTAGTCTTCCTAAAACCTACCAATAATAATCATGTTATCTTTAGATGGCCAGATGAACAAAAATTTCTGAATCACATTAGAGCCTGCTAGTCATAAATAATAACAGATGTCTGGAAGACTTCAGTAAATATAATCAAAGATTATATTGCCAGTTTAAAGGTTTTTGCCTGGAAAACAGTGGTCCACACATTTTTTGTTTTTAAAGCACGTCGCAGAAGTGAATTATCTGTGTATTTCTATGCATCACTGGAATTTTAAAGTCAGCAGATCCTGGGCTGAACTCATCCTTTTCTTCGCTGTCTGTACTTTGCCCAGTATTCCCAAGCTCAGCTAATAAAAATAACATTTTTCTAGATCCTGTGAATCATCTTAGCCCTATTTCTTACTCCCACATCCAATCAGTCAACAAGTCCTGTCAAATCTGTCTAATTCACTTATTCATTTCCTTCTGTCTGGAACTCTCTGCCCCCAAAGGCTGGCTCCTTTTTTATCATCCAAATCTCAACTCAAATGTCACTTACCAAAAAAGGGCTTTGATGACACTCTGATCTAAAGTAGCCACTCCCATTCTAGAAACTGTCTCAAAATCCTATCTTCAATCCTGTGGTCACAATAAACTCTTCTTTATTCTTTATTTTTCCCCTTCCTAAATTATATTCTGAGAACAGAATTTTCCCTAACATGTTCATCATTGTGCCCTCATTGCCCAGGGTCTAGGGTGCATTGATAGAAAAAAAAACCTTCTAAATCCACTAATTCATTCATTAAATCCATAGAATTCATTCACTATGGCATTCATTCAAAAATGCTTATTAGATACTTCTGTGTCAGACATTGTGCTAACTATGGGAAATACTAAGATAGACAGATATAATTCTTATCTTTGTCTTTGTGAAACTGATATTTAATCAGAGAGAGAGCCATCATTTAATAATTACCTAAATGAGTGTCTAGTTGCAGTTATGAGTAGTCGCTCTCAGCTCTTCATTGAGCTTGCATTTCATTGATTTAGTTCAAGTTATCATCTTTGCCTCAACTATTTTAAGTGGATTCATTTCTTTGCCTCCACTCATCACTAACACACTTCTCTAAGCTAAAATGCAACTACAATGCCACTTTGACCCTAAAATCTTTCATAGCTTTAATGACCTTCAAGAAACAAGATCCACACTCCTTGAGATAATGGCTTTCTGTGACCTGCCCTCTTCCATCTCTTCTGCCTTTCCTCACCATTGTTCTCTTCTGCACACTCTAAGCTCCAGTTACCACAAATTACATTCTTATCTCTGGGGTTTTGGATGTATGGGTCCTTCTGTCAGATCCTTCTTTTTCTACTCTTTGATTAAATTTATTTATGTCTCTCCTGTGACTCAGGGGAGATAAGCTCCCTCAGTCTTCCAGAAAGCCTCTTCTGAGCCACTCTGATTGAATCAGCCATCCCTCTTCTGTATATTCTTAGCAAAAAAGTGCTATAACTGTTCCTCTGTGGAAGAATGTATTTTCACAGTATCTCCATTTTCTAAAGCAGTAGCTAGTATAAAAAGTAAATGACAGGTGGATTTTCTTGACTAAATTCAATTAATGAGTGAGACATGGTGGCTCAAGCCTGTATTCCTAGCTGCTTGGGAAGATTGGGCTTCAAGGCTAATGGGGGAAAAATTACTGAGCTCTCATCTTAACCAATAAACACACATTGATAGTGTATGTCTGTGATCCCAACTATGTGGGAGATACAGGTAAGTAGATCATGGATCTATCTCAACCCTGGGCAAAACGTTTAAAATAACCTAAAGCAAAAATAGCTGGATGCATAGCTCAAGTGTTAATGTACTTTCTCTAGAGTCATGATCTAAATAAAAGAAAGTGAGAGAAGAGAGGGAGGGAAGTCTAGACTTTAGGTTCTTTTTGGTATTTGTGGTATCCCAAAGAGGCAGGATTTCAGCACTAATGACTGGAGGGTTGAGGGGCCATGCTCCTGGAGAGAAAGGAAGAGAATGCACAGTGGACAACACATAGAAAACCATAGCTTAAAAAAATTAAGAAAAGAAAGCCATAAGCTTAAAGATGGAAAGAGATATCCTTTACTCTCCCAAAGTGAACTTAAAGAATTTTTGACTGGCTATCCCAGTCTTCAGACATGGACTGACTGATTATAATGGTAATTTTTTAATTTTCTATTTATAAAACTTATTACTGATATCCACCCTCTCAAAACTACATATAATATATATGTATATATATATATATAATACTCACTTATCCCAGAAAACAAAAACATGGGAGCACTTAAGAATCATAATAAAAATCGTAACAATAAATAGGTCTCTTTATTGTTATATTCAAAGCAAAATTTCTCTCCAATCTTAGCTTCAGAATTAATTTGTGAGCACAGACTATTAATTCTATATCAGTGTTCCTATGGTAATTATTGCTTACTTGAAATGATTAATGCATACCTCTCCTGATTGCTGCTGGTGATTTTAGGAGTTAGTCTTAGAATGATAATGATTTTAGTAATATATTTATTGTTTTTCAACATTTGTTAATTGACTATATCTGTATAGCATTTTAAGCTTCTTATTTATAATATCATGTTTATATTAGCTTCATGATATGGCCTATTTTTCCAGACTCTTTGGAACACTGGTATAAAATAAATGAGTTCAGCAAAGGGGATTTCACAGCAGTGTTTTTATTTCAGTTCTGTTTGGGATTAATGGCAAATCCCTTACTTTTTAGTCTCTTTCATTCTAATATTAATCCTATCTTGAACATATTGTGAAATTTTATTTTACATACTTCATTAAGTTTTACTTGTTTTTATAAGTTTTTATTTCCAGTATGCAGATGATTTTGGACTGACAGATACATAAGTGGCGAGCATAATGAAGCTCTATGAGACACACAAATATAATTTTTGTTAACCAGGCATATTCATTCAGAGGGATTACACGAATAAGTGAAATGTCTAGTAAAGAGCCATCTGAAGTCCAGTTAGCTAGTGTAGCAATGATGATACTGAGGATTCTGAAGATAGCATCACAGATTCACAGACCATTTCAGTTGCCAAGGAACCTGTGAATGCAGTTGTGCTCAGAGAATCTGTGAAGTAAATTAAAACTGAAACATATAATTTAAGAATATTTAAATAAATATAATCATCGATGGAACTTTTGAATTCTAAACCTTAAAAAAAACTCAAATGTATACTGACTTTACTTGGTGGTATTTTTTTAAATAAAATCGTTTATTTCCACATTTTGATGGACAAAAAAAAAGGAGTAGAGAAGACAGAGAAATATACTGAAGTGATACACTCCAAACACTGTCATACAGAGTTGGATTGAAACCAAGAAAAATGGAAGGAAAAGGCAAGTCAGGGATGTCTCTCTGGTTGTTAGCCTAGGAGATTTGGTGCTTGGATGAATTGTTATGCTGAAACTAGGTACAGAAAAAAGGGTGAGAAAGTGCAACACACTGGAAGACACTAGGAAAAAATAATGAGTTTAGCTGTGAACTAGTTCAATTTTAGTGAAATAACACACCTGGTTGAGTTTCAAGAGATAAACAGATCCCGAATCCAAAGAGAAGTCTGAAATGCCAGATGTGGAAGTCATAGAACACAGCTCTCTGCTAAGTATAAAGCTAGCCATGATGTTGTCTGAATTTCTCGTTATAGAAAAGTGACTTATTTAAATAGATGAATGTATTATTTAAAATGAATATATTTTGAAATTTTAAATTAGGTTTAGTGGTGCAAGAGTATGCCAACAATACTGTCAAATTAGATAAAAATAGAATGCACAACTACTTGTTCAGTAAAATCTTAATTGGGTAAAACAAAACAAACTTCCAATGTTTTAAACAGTTAAGACAATTAGCTGAGGGTTAAAGGTTTATGATGATTTTTTTCCCTCACTCTATCTATATATATATTTTATGAGTTTTCTCTGAGTGTTACATAGAAATCAGTTAAAGGCAAGAATGGAGACATGAAAATGTAATGATTAAACTGAGTGTTTAGGAGCCAAGCACCAATAATCATAGATACTCAGGAAGCTAAGATCTGAGGATATGGTTCAAAGCCAGCCCAGGCAGGAAAGGCCGTAAGATTCTTTGTCTCCAAAATCAACCACCAGAAAACCAAAGTGGTAGATCACTAGCCATTAGCGAAAGAGCTCAGAAACAGCACCCAGTCCTTGAGTTTAAGCCCCATGACTACCACCAGCACCAACAACAAAAAGAACTAGGTAGAAATTATCCAAGTGAACAGGATAGTGGTACCAAAGTAGAGGTGAGGAATACCATCTGTGCACAAAACTAAGCAATTAAGGGCTCTTAAAGATACAGCATGATAGCCGGGCGCTGGTGGCTCACGCCTGTAATCCTAGCTACTCAGGAGGCTGAGATCTGAGGATCGAGGTTCAAAGCCAGCCCGGGCAGGAAAGACCGTGAGACTCCTATCGCCAATAAACCACCAGAAAACCGGAAGTGTCGTTGTAGCTCAAGGGGTAGAGCGCTCGCCTTGAGCTGAAAAGCTAAGGGACAACGCCCAGGCCCAGAGTTCAAGCCCCACGACCGACAAAAAAAAAAAAAAGATACAGCATGATGACAGAGAGGAAGATGGATAGAATAATATGGCTACATATGGAGCCTTGTTATATTAAAGGTTTGTTCTTTTTACTCAACAAATATGCAAGTAATATTTTCTTTGGCTAAAGCTGCTTTAACAAAATGCAACAAACTGGTTTGCCCGAATAATTGACATTTATTTTCTGGTAATTCTGGAGACTAAAAGTCTAAAGTAAAGGACCAAGCTGTATTGATGTCTCTTGAGACGTCTCTCTTTGTTTCATAAATAACAGTATTCTCTCTGTGTCTTTACATGGTTGTGGTCTTTCCTTGTATATTTGTATTCTAATCTATATAAGATTCACTGTAGGGACTTCGGTCAACTGAATTACTGCCTTGAAAACCCTATATTCAAATCCAGTCACATTCAGAGATACTAGAGATTCAGACTTCAGTGTATCAATTTTAATGGAACATAGTTCAATCCCTAACAAAGAATGGTGTTGTTCAGTTTCCTCTGATATTTATACAGAGTACTAACCCAAAGAAGAAAAAATAGATTAACAGGTCATTGAGAAACATCAAGTAACTGTGTAATCAGAGATGGAGATAAAGTAACCACTTACTGAAATATTTAAGAAATCTAATTGTCACCACCACCACTTAAGGGACTAGAAGAAAATGAGCCCATGAAGAAGACAATATTATGTGAAGGACAGTCACAGCATCAAGGGGCAGAGAGGAGCTTAATGAAAGGAAAAAATCAGTAGAGGAAAAGGACAAAGAGATAACAAAGACAGAGGCTGGATTTGGAATTTGAATGTTATGGGACATTGATACCTAGTAATAATTGCTTGAGCTTTCTGTGTTTGGTAACAGGTGAAACAGATTGTTTCCCTTTATACCCACGTTTGAACTCAGGGCCTGGCCTCATGTTTGCTCAGCTTGCCTGCTCATAAATGTTGTTCTACCACTTGAGCCATGACTCCAGTGGAGCTTTTGGCTGGTTATTTTGGAGATGGAATCTTACAGACCTTTCTACTGCTGTTGGCTTTGAGCCCTGATCCTCTAGATCTCAGCCTCTGAGGAGCTAGAGTTATAAGCATAAACTACTAGCACTGAGCTATAGTTCTTTCTGGGAAGTTCAGTAGAGCAAAGAATGTGTCATTGTGTCCTTTTTACAGATTAAGAAGACTGTAGCTCAAGAAAGTCAAATGCTTTGCCTAAAGGTCAGCCAGACTATAGCAGATAGGATGATTGTCCTAAAATTCTCCCATGTCACCAAAATAGCTGTGATACGTGGAAGAAATTAGAATTCAGAGAGCAGTGAGTTGATGGCTGGTGAAGAAGAGACATAGATTGCCCCTTTTCAGAAGAGTGAAAGGACACCGGCCAGCTAAACTCATTCCTACAGATTCCTCCACTGTTTTCTACATTAGCTGTATACATAAATACTCAGTAATGGTCAGTTGAGTTACCAAGAAGCAAATGTTAACTTGTGTGCTACCTATCAGGTTTAAATGTAAAGGATAGAAAAGTAGGTAACAGAGATGTGTTTGGCTGTGTGCACACAGCCAAAAAGTAAGGAGCCAGTAGACAAGACAATACTGAGAGAAGTCTTTAAGAAGCTAGTTCCTTCCTAGAAGTTATCTGAATTATCTGAAACTTACATGTAGATTTTATTTCACCTGTATTAAAAAAGACACTTTCTATGAGGTTGAACACAAGGAATGAGTATGGAAATAAGTGATTTCATCTTCCAACAACCTCATCGTGTGAAAGTCTATCCCCAGTAATTCACTTTAAAGACTTAATGAATTTATACATGTAATTCCCTGTGCTTTGATTTTCCTCTTTTCATTGTCTAATGAACTCTTGAGGAAAATTAGAGACTTAAATAAAAAGATTCTCAGAATTATTTCTGCAATTCTCTAAATAAATTGTGTCATTCCATCTATTTTATACCTTTTACCACACAGGCTGCTTGTTCCAGGGATATTTAGTAGCTATAGAAAAACAACTTCTCATTTAGCGGTTGAACTTCTTTGAAATGGCTTAACATATTAACCCATAATATTTTTAAATATTTTGTTTATTTTAGAACAAAAGCATTTTATAAGTTAACTTGGCTTGAATATAATTACATTTACATATTTCACCCTTTTATATTTAAAAATGTTATGTGGTTTTTCTTACAAATTAGAAAACAGACTGTCAAATGACTGCATTTGTAATAAAAATATATTTTTTTCACTGAGTTTTAATAATTGCATTCCTTAGATGAAGCATAGATTGGAGAGGAATATTAAACATATTTAAAGAATACAGTAGTTTGCTGATGAAGATTTATCTATTGATTTCCTTGATGTTTAAAGAAAATGATTTGTACTTGTGCTTTATTGGTCAAACACATACTCTAAAAGCTTTGGGCTAGAGTTTTGAATTTTGGTAGATTCCATTGTGGAATGAAAATATTGACTGCTATATGATGGTTCTGTTAGACAGTGTCATTCTTGAATAATCAATATGACCTCTGGAGGAGGGCAAATGATAAGGCAGAGAAATCTGAGGCAAAACACTGAGATGGGGTTGGTGTACCAACCTGTACATTTTAAAATCATCCAAGAAAAATGCACAGAGTTCATCATTAGGCTTAACTTGACCTTGATTTCAAGCTGTGTGACATTATTGTCATCTGATTTATTGAATATAGTAAGAAGTTTAAGCTACTAAATTGTAGTATTCTTTGTAATATATTAATGCTGTTTTTAATATTACCAAAAGAAGAATGTGAACTTAATAAACATACATTGGAAGAATTAAAATGTGAATTTATCAATCTGTAAATAAATACCCCTTTTAAATAAGTAATATTATTTCCAAAAGTAAATAAGACCAAATTTCTAGCAGAATCTGCAAGATAAATAATCTACATAAAGTATTTGTTTATGCATTGTCTGTCAAGTAAGCAGTTATTTCATTCCATCTCTGTATATTTTTAATCTACCTGTTAAATATAGGGAGTTGTTTAATTTTTAGAGCATTTGTCAAGTTCTTCTAACGTATTAATAATCATGGAGTTGAAGACAATACTTCTTGCCTTCCAGTGTAAAAATAAGATTAATGTGCCCTAATTTCAGTTGTATGCAAAATTATTGTAAAGAAATATTATCTATTTTAATTGAAATATAAAGGTTTGCTTTAATAGAGCAAAGACAAATTTCTAATGCAGCTAAGGTATTCAATCATCATTTAATATTATGTATAACTATAATTGCATTTATCTGGCTGATTGTAATTTGCTTTGTGTTTTTCTATTTCAGCCTATCCCATTTTTAAATTATTATGCATTAGCAAAATTAGAGCAATTAATTTGAATAAAATGTAGTGCATCAAAATCATGAACAAAAATGTATGTCTTTAATTGAAATATGTGTATGGTGGCTTTTCTGGGAGGAAAATGAAGAGAAAGCTAGAGGAGTAGCATGATTAATTCAGAATGGCCCCTACTGAAAATTGTATTTAGTAAGAATCTGTCATAATTTGTGATCATTTGTCACTGCAGTATATCAAATATAATAGATTTAGGAGCCCTATTGGTATATGTAAATTTATAAAATCACCAGTTGATTTTTTTCAGATTTGTTCTTAATTGATTTAATTTGAAACCTCTATGACCTGTTAACCTGAACTATTACTATGTTTCCAGAGATGATAAATATTTTTGTAAATATATACATTCTTATTGTACTTTCATGTCTAAGGAGATTTATGCACAAGTTTTAATAAAATGAAGAATGAGAATTCAGCAAAAGTTACTATTAAACATGAAAAAGAAATTAAATGTAGAAAATAAATGTTTATGATTCAAAATCCCTTTTTCTTCCTCCAACTTTCCTTCTTCCTTCCTTCTTTCTTTCCTTCCTTCCTCCCTTCCTTCTGCCTTTCCTTCCTTCCCTTCTTTTTGCAATACACACATATGCACATATCATATGCTCAGGTCATCCTCAAACTCACTATCCTCCTACCTCATCATCCAAATTCTGGGATTATAAGCATGAACCACCCACACTTGACAATCAAAATGCATGCATGGTATGTAATAAAAATACAATGTATTCTTCAATACTGTCTATTTACAATTATATCTATCAGTGATATTTTCTTACTTATGGGCCTTTTTTAAAGATGAGAGATTGAACTGATATATAATGATATATATATATATATATATATATGTAAAATATCTGGAGAAGAGCTACATAAAAGAAAGAAATTTTACACAATTCATTCTTTTCCAGAAGAAGGTTTACCATCAAAACTCACAGGAAAATATCAGTGCTTTTGAATTGTTCTTATTCTGTGTTGAGTAACCTGTATCCCTATTGTAGAATCGATTTCATTTAAATCAGCAGAAGTCATCTTGGAAGTTCAAACAACTTTCATGAGACTGGCCTATCACTTGATAATCAACATATGAAAGTTTTGCTTACTCCTCTTAGAAATATGCATGATGTTTTCGTCAGCTAGTCCAATTCCACTCTAAGTTCAATTTTCTGCTTGTAACCCTAGAGTTGCATCTCTTGCGAAATAAAATAATCTTCAAATTGTTTCTGCTTCTATGGGTTTGCAATAAGCCAAATAAACTTTCTGCCTCCCTGTGCTGTAAACCAATTGGTAATTATTTTAGTGACCTTTTACAGTAGGCGTTCCATCTTTTGGGCATTGAAATTGATTTTTTTCATCTTAGCATCTGAAGATCCAGAGTGTACCCCTTGCCCAATCGCCTGAGACTATACAGTGACTCCTACAGCAGAGGAATGGAGGCAGCGCTATTCGGGCTCCAGAAATGGCAGCATCAGGAGCATCAGCACGAGTAGACTTGGTAGAGGTAGTTTTCCCAAACGGTATCATGAAACCAAACATTTTTTTGTTGTTGTTGGGCTGCCTTCTTACTGCCTACTGTATACAAAATGTTTGGTCTTGGCTAAAATTTAACAATGACATTCCTGACTGCTAGAGAGAGAGAGGAAGAGAGATCTGATTTTTTCCAAGTTTTATGTTTAGTTGCCATATCTTTCAATAAATAGACAGTTCTATCTGTCTCAGAAAAACACAAGTGCCCATATTTTATCGAATTCATTTTACTATTTGTTATGTAAATCTGCTATTGCCTATAAGAAGTATTTTAAAAATAGGTAAATATAAGCCATCATTTAAAAGTCATCCAATTGCAGTAAATAAGAGGATTTTTCTAGAAGGTTAAATGTAGTTGCTTGTTATTTTTTTGTTCCCCTTGGCCATATTCCATCCAGAACTGATTTTTGCGCAATGACAGCTGATTCCCAGATGGGTTCACGTCAAAATATGAAATGCCACAGATTTATTGATTTTATGTATTTTCTCATCTTATGTAATTTAATGTGAAATAGGTCATTTATAGCTGTAAAACATATTTGTTAATTAACCACATTGGCTTTATTTGTACAGCTCAGTAGCTTATAGCATTTTAATTTGCATGCCAAATGAGTCTGCATAAAGATGCGTTTGCAAACTATGTAACAATTGACATGGTGGGTACATTTCTTAACATCTCATATATATAACTGAAAAATAGGTGACAGTTTCTGAGATTTTGAATAGCTTGATATTCAACATTCAGATACCTAGTGCACTACAGCATAGTCCTCATGTCATCTTAACTCCTTTCGAAACAATGCAAAATATACAGGATTTATAATTATTTCACTGGAGATATTGCTGGATTAAATATAATTTGAAGGTTCTTTTGATGAAACATTTATTAGGATGATACATTGAGTTTAAGTTTCCTTTTTTAATCTTGGGGTCAATCTAACATTACTATATAGAAAATAATGAACTATAACACTTCCTGGAAAAATCTGTGCTATGGAACCAAAAATGTAGCTTTTCTAAATATTTCTATTTTGTCTTATGTACATTAATAATGTGAAATTCAAAATCATATCTTAGAATTCATAGTCCTTTGCATAGAACATGTACCTATGGACGTTAACGTTGATTTTGTGGAAATTGTGGAAATTCCAATTTATTGCATGAATAACCATGAAGATACATGTGTAAAAATGTATAAATCAACTTAAAAAGTGTATTTGTACACCACTGTTTTAGTTGTGTACTCTAGGATAACTTTTGTTGTTTTCAGATATAGTTCAGCTATCACTTAGAAAGTGCTGTGATATATGCTCCTCTAAAACCATAGAATATCAATTGCTTATGTATCTGTAAAATAGATTGTAATTTTTCAGTAAATATATGTAATGTCGACTTGTGAATTTTCAAATCCTTGAAATATCATCAAAATTTGTATTTTAGTAATAATTGAAAATAGTTGGCAAGACTTTTTAAATGTTCCTGTTCTGCATCTATGATGCTCCAAAAATATGAACTTTCCATTGTTAACACTCAAAAGTTGTAGAAAGCTTCAATGAAAGTCTGCAGCCATATGCAGAATATTGGATAATTATGTTTTGGGAATGACCTTACCTCAGTAAGGAGGAAGAGGAGGAGGAGGAAGAGAAGGAAAAGATGGGGAGAAGGAAGAGAAAGAGGAGGAAGAAATACCATATGTGGTTATTCTCTTATACACCAGGGTCAACAAAGCCCTCTCTTTCCTCCTGAAATCAGACCCACTCCAAGGAATTTGTTGGGGTTTTTTTTGTTTGTTTTTGTTGGTCGTGGGGCTTGAACTCTGAGCTTGGGCGCTGTCCCTGCACTCTTCAGCTCGAGGCGAGCACTCTACCAGTTGAGCCGCAGCACCACTTCTGGTTTTCTAGTGGTTAATTGGAGATAAGAGTCTCACAGAATTTCCTGCCGGGGCTGACTTTGAACCATGATCCTCAGATCTAAGCCTCCTGAGTAGCTAGGATTACAGGCATCCACCAGCGCTCGACAGGAATCTGTTATAATGAATCACATACTGAGGTATATTTCAGCATCCTATTGATACCTTATGAAGAGAAGTTAGTTTTCATGGCTTGGTAGTGCCTTGAAGAATACATATGTCCTTACATTTATCAGCAATTATAGGCCCCTGGAAGTTTGTTGATAATTTCCTACATCTACTCTTCCATCCATGTATTTACATTCAGATCAAATTTCATCAACTAAAGTTTCTTCCTCTTTACATTTCTTTTCAATCAAGTCACCTCTTTCTGGAGAAAAACTGTCAGACCTAAATTCTGTCACGAAAAAAATTATGATTATTCTACAAAGTCTTTAGTTAAAAAGATTTAAAGAAGTGATTTTAACTGTAGTCTATTTTATTTTGTACCACTTGTTTCAGCCAATAGCAAACAGTATAGGTTGCCTAAAATAGTCAGTTTATGTATTGGCATAAAAAAGGATATAATAATTCAGGAAAAAAATATATAGCATCTTGGTGTTCAGTATAGTCAAAGTAACAGGTTCACAACAGAAAGGGCATAGATGATGGGGGAATGATGAAAAGAATGACTAGTCAGGATGTGTTTTACACATAAATGGGCATGTTAAATTGAAAGCCCTTGTTAGATTTGGAAATATTTTTAAAATAGAAAACAGGAAGGGTAGTCAGGCATTGGTGGTTCACACCTATAATCCTAGCTTCTCAAGAGGCTGAGCTCGAAGGATCACAGATTGAAGCCAACCTGGATAGAAGGTCTATGAGGCTCTTTTCCCTAATAAACTACCAAAAAGCCAGAAGTGGACTGTAGCTCAAATAGTAAAGCATTAGCCTTTAGCAAAAGAAGCTCAGTGCACCAGCCCTGAGTTTCAAGCCACCAGACCAGAGCGTTCTCTGTCTCTCTGTCTCTCTCTGTCTCACTCTGTCTCTCTCTCACACATGCACACACACACACACACAGAAACATGCACACACATACACCACCACCAGAGAGAGAGAGAGAGAGAACAGAAAGGGTAAGAGCAAATTTGAGAATGTGGACAGGAAATCTGAAATTCAAGCTCTTAATCACTTTTTCTTTGGGGGCAAAATTGATGAAAATACAAATATCTATAATCTAGGTCATTAAGCATTTGTGGAGATCTAACTGCGATGATCACTGTAATTAATACTGGAGATAGCAATTATAGAGAGACCCCGCTGTTTGTCGTCTTACAGAAAAGAAAAGCATTACATGCAGGATGGTATGACATAGGAGATTATAGATGTACAATGGATTCAGGGAAATACTACAGAGAAGTACTTAGTCCTCAGATAAGTCCAGGAAAGACCTTACAAAAGAGGTGAAGGTTAAGGAGACTTTCAATCAATAATTTGGAATTCGAAAGTGGGCAGAAAGTAGTTCTGTTCACAGGGGAAAATGCTGTAGAAGGAATTGAACCCATAAAAATGGTGTGGGAGAGAAAGGAGTAACTGTAGCATAGACAGGAGAGATGGTGATTAACTGCTATGTGGTTAGACTTCATGCAATTATGATACGAAAAGGTTTTACGAAGAATGACAAATCAAGTTTATGAGTGATGGGATACATTTTTTAAGTAAGAATTCACAGGCAACCTCCTGCTAAGACAGCAAAAAGTAAAAGCCATTCATTCCTTTTGTTTGAAAAGCTTTAATGAGGTGTGGAGCAAATAACATAAGACATATCCATTTTACATGTACAATTCAATTTCTTATACTAAATACATAGATCTAAACAATTATTGCCAAAATCCAATGTGGGACATGTTTATCAACTTTTCCCAATCAAATCTCTCCTACTTATTCCCAACCAATATCCAAGCTTATCTTCTTTTCTCCTCCAGCCCCAGGCCATCACTAATCTGATTTCTGTCTTTATGAATTTGCTTCTTATGCACATTTCATACAAATGTAATTACATGTAGTCTTCAGTGTCTGGCTTCTATCACTTAGCATACTGTTTCCAAGATTTCTGCTAGACTGTTATTAGGCAGGCGGCACAGAAGTACTTCTCCCTAGAGAGATTATGAGCACTACGAAAAGATGTATCATAAGCGGTCTTGGAGCCTGCCCTCATTGGAAGCTTCAGGTAGGTTCCACTGAGATAGGGAGAAAATGAGGGCAGCAAAAGAGGGCTTTCAAGAATATGCATATACAGGGGCTGGGATGGTGGCTCAGTGGTAGAGCACTTGCCTTGCATGCATAAGGCCCTGGGTTCGATTCCTCAGCACCACATAAGAAAAAAGCCAGAAGTGGTACTGTGGCTCAAGTGGTAGAGTGCCAGCCTTAAGCTGAAGAGCTGAGGGACAGTGCCCAGGCCCCAGTGTTCAGGCACCACGACCGGAATAAAAAAAAAAAAAGTAGATGCATATACAAGAATATGCCCTTGAGTTTGCCACAAAAGCTGGAACTTAGGGTCCATGAATACCAGGAGTATACACTGCAGGAATTTGTCTAGTGCTATCTACTGCTAATAGAGGTTAGAAAATGAGGTAGACCTAAAAGTATAGTGACTCTCAGGATAAGGGTGTACTATTGTTTTCTTAATGCTCTAGTAGTATGCTTCAAAGTAAAATAAAAAGTAAGTACTCTGAACCAAGTTATTAGATACCCTGAAATACCAGAAACAATCTTCAGAGTCATTATTTCTTCTTTTGTTATTCTTTTGCCATACTCAAGTTCGGACTCCAGGCCTCATGCTTGTTCAGCTTGTTTGCTCAGCTCACTCCTTCTGCAGGCACTCCATAGTTCCAGTCTGACTTCTTGTCTTACAAAAGACAATTTTCATTGTGACATTCCCCTACTGGAACTTAATGGACTTTATGCAGTCACTATTAAGCCATGTACTTTTAACATTCCTTGAGATAAATAACCCAACTTTTAATATCAAGGCATTTATATTCTAAGAGATTTTCAAGTTTACTTTTGATATAAAAACTTCTGCTTGACAAAAAGCAGCCTTCCTTTCAATATTCTCAATGAGCTCTTGGTTTCATGGAAGAGATATTCTAGGCCAAGGAAAGTCATGAGCAAAAGGAAAGAGATGAATAGAAACTGATGAATTATGCAAGCTACCAGGAGACTCGTTTGTGTGGAATGTATTGGCCAGTGAATGTCAAGAGATGAGATGTGAGAAGTAGAACAGAGCCTATTCAAATTTGACTTCGTATGCCAGTATAATAGCTATGTTGGCAAAGGAGGGGGAAAGCCTCATTAGGTTGATTTTATAAGAGGCAGTGCTTGTTTGATTCTACCTAACTTAGGAATGTGGACCCTAAATCTAATATTTAATAGAGCTGTTAATCCTTACATCCTTTACATGTTTTAGTTTATAGGGTCCTCACAGTAACCACGGTAACTCTTCAGCATAGGTACTACAGTTATCGATTTTAAATATGAAGAATCTGAAACAAAGAAATAACTTGCTCAAGATCACAAAGCTAGTACGAAGGAGAAGAATTTAATCCCAGCATCCTGATACTTAAGCCTTGTTCATAATTACCATGAGACAGGTGAGCCATGCCCACCCACATTAAACTGAAGTTCTGAGAACATGTGATATTTTTAGAGCTTTGAAAATAAATTGATCTCAGAAAGGCCTAATGTGGTGGTGAAGTTGCCATCCTCCTTTTTTATTTGCATATAAGTAATTTTTCTTTTATTTGAAATTTTATTTTATTTAAAAATAAGTAATTTATTTGAAAATAAATAAGTGCACATACTTAAAGTATACAAACTCACAATAACAGAGGTAGCAGAACAATCCAAACAGACACTAGATGTTTTTAAACTGTGGGAAATACATGTCATGATTCCATTATTTGTCCTTCAATAAAGAAGAAAACCTTACCCTTTGCAACAATGTGGATGTTTGTGAAAGTCATGACTAACTGGAATAAACCTAGCCACTGAACAAAGACTACACTCCTCTTTCATAAGGCATCTAAAATAGTTAAAACAATAGAAGCAGTCACTAGAATTCTGATTGCCAGGAAATGGGAGATTTTTCATTGAAAGGGTATAACAAAGTTCTAGTTAGGCAAGATGGGGAAGTTACAGAGACCTGCCATACAATGACAAAGGAGTAGCTACGGTTAGGCAGCTGGTATCTTATCATCCTCTCCTCAGCTCATTACTGTTCTGCCGTGTACTCCCACAATGCCCTACTTCTACATTCTGCACCGTTGCCTTTTTACCTTTTAGTGGAATTGCTTGTTTTTACTGCGTTTCATTCTTGTCACCATAGAAGCTTTCTGAAATAAAAATTTTTAACTTTCTCAGCTCTGCCATGACATCATCATGATGCTTGAGACATAGCAAATATTGAGTAAATTTCTGAACATCCCTGGCAAGTGCTGTTCAGAATTTAGCCTCTGAGTATTGGTTGTGTGATTTCTTCTAAAGACTTTCCTTCCTTTGTCTGCCAAAAAAAATGTTGATTAGTTCATATGACATTGGAAGTTTTGCTTTCTAACCTGTTGTGCTTTGTTCTAGTATGTTTCTCAAAACAGTAATAAGAATATACATATATCTGCGCTATCTATTTGTATCTTATAATTTCCTTGATTTTAAATTAGATAATAGTAATTTTCCCTCTTTTTTATTGTGAAAATACTGTACAGAGGGGTTACAATTACATGGGCAAGATAATGAGTACATTTCTTATCAAGCATTGTAGCCTCCTCCTTTGTTTCCCCTTCCCATCCCTTCCCATCCTCCCCCCACCCCCCACCCAATCTCTCCCCCCCCAACAAAGTTGTAAAGTTCGTTTTCAACATAACGACTTGTACATCTCATTGTTGCAATGGGTCCATCTGTTAGATAATACTAATTTTATTCTCCAAACTTTCAGTAAAATGCTTTCTCTGAGCTTTTTTATGCTTAAGGCTAGCACTGTACCAATCACTTGAGCCATAGCTTCACTTCTGGCTAGTTTGGTAGCTAATTGGCTTTCCTGATAGTGCTGGGCTTTGATCTGTTGTCCTCAGATCTCAGCCTCCTGCATAGTTAGGATAGCAAGCATAAACCACCAGCACCTGGCTTATAACTTCTAACTTATTTCAGATTCAATATTATCCCCAGTTTTCAAAAAGGAAAACAAAGGGGCACTGATACTAAATATCTTGCTCAAGATTCTTTGTCTAAGAAAATGACTGCGCTCCAGTTTGACCTCAGGCTATCCAAAGCCAGAACTCATGATTTTATCCAGTATAGTATTCAACATTTATCTGTACTATATTACATTATAAGAGTCCCTCATTTCCTTTAGCAGATGGATAAAATGTCCCCCTGTATTTCTTTCATAGCACTCACCACCACTTGACCGATTGTATATTTGTGCTTGTTTTCTCCTTTTACATCTCTCCCTAGTAGACTGACAGCAGAGGTTTAACTGTGCTATGTTTGGCTCTATTCCTCTTAGAATAAGAGATGGAATATAACAATGTTCATAAATTGCTGCTAATGAATGATGAAATATTTATGGAACCAACATAGTAAAATATCCTATAACCTCTGGAGCTAATGGGGGCCAAGGCTTCCCAGATTTTTAAATCTGTGCCTAGAGCATGTCATCTAATGATGCTCAAATGATTTTTATTGAATTAATGAAAATCTAATTATTTGGTTAAAGAACTTTATAAGTTTAATCGATAAAGACATACTGTGAGTTCCAATGTGGTACAAAAGTAGAGAGTTTAGATAATCAACCTGTTGTTTCTGTCCACAATGATCACAATGACTTGTGAATTTAGACCCTTTATCCATTTTGAGCAATTAGTCAAGCATTTTGTCACATAGGAAAAAAAGAATTAATCTTTCCAGTTTAGTTCAGATGCTGAAATATAATTTCTCTTGAGAAAGAAAATATATGGCTATTAGATTTTTGGTTGATTTTATGAATAGTTTAAAGCAAGGTTTAGTCTATGTAGATGCTCGACAAGAAATGTACTCATTACTCATGTAACTATAACCCCATTATAGAGCATCTTTACAATAAAATAACATTTAAAAATTAAAAATTTAATAGTATAAGTGCTGTGAATGTGCCTTAGTGGTAGAGTGCTTTCCTAGCATGCACAAAACCATGGGTTCAATTCCTCAGTACCACATAAACAGAAAATAACAGAAGTGGTGCTGTGGCTCAAGTGGTAGAGTGCTAGCTTTGAGCAAAAGAAGCTCAAGGACAATGCCCAGGCCCTGAGTTCAAGCCCCAGGACTAGTAAAAAAAAAAAAAAAAAGAAAAGAAAAGAAAAAATGAATGAATGTAAATAAACTTCAGTGTCTTTTACAGGACTTTGATTGAAATGAGTTTTCATCATGAACCATGTTACACAATGGCCTCATTTTGAAAAGATTTCTTTACCCACTGTTATGTTTATTATCCAGTCCATAATCTCAGATAACCATTCTATTTTATTTCACAACTTCTTAACACTGTTTTGTTTGTCTGTTTTTGTTTTTTGTCAGTCATTGAACTCTGGGCCTGTGGCCTGTCCCTCAGGTCTTCAGCTCAAGACTACCACTTGAGCAATAGCACCACTTCCTGTTTTCTGGTGGTTTATTGGAGATAAGAGTTTTAAGGCTTTCCCTGCCCAGGCTGGCTCTGAACCTCGATCCTCAGATCTCAGCCTCCTGAGTAGCTTGGATTATAGGCATGAGCTACCAGCGCCCGCCAGCACTGGTTTTTATAATCATATTTTAACATGATAATTTCTTTGTTACATCATATACATTGCAAAAAAAGTTGTTCTTGGTTAAGGGGAATTTGAAATTTATCCTAAGTGAAATTCATTCTTCAATTGCTACAAAAAAAAGTGCTTACCCAGCTTAAAGCAGTTATTACCATAATTATTGAATAAAAAAGAAAATTTCTCAGATATACCAATATGTACTATTAACATATGTACCAGATAAGTTTCAACATTGATAAGTGAAATAAGCCAAACTGACAACAACAAATATCACATTTTCTCTCCAATGTGGAATCCAGAATGTAATATATGAGATTGTTGGGGGCAGGGATGACCAGTGAGGGAGAAGAAAAAATAAGTGAATATGATCAAATATTTTATAACCATGTTTGCAAATACAATAGAGGGGGTAAATTTGATCAAGAGTACATTATATACACATATATATCCATATCACATGAAATTCCTTGGTATCATTAATATATGCTAATTATTTTAAGTTGTAATATGTAAATGGTAAGGGAAAAATTCAAGGTACCCATTTACATAGAAGAAATAACTGAGTTGACTGTGCCACAAAGATATATTTAAGGAAAAATAAATTAGAGAAAAAGAAGTTTGAAAACATTTGCTTTCAAAATATAATCAGTGTAAAATATAAGACCAACAACAGGTCGTTTTACTGACTGATTATTTCAGCAAGCATACAATAATAAAAACTAAAAAAAATAGAATGCATAAAGAATCAGAGACATATCTTTGTTGCTGCTGTTTTTAATGTACTTATAATGTACTGTGTGATTTTTTTAAATTTCTTTTGTATGTTTCCCCCATGGTATAACCCCTGTATTTGATTCCAGTGCCCTGCATGTTGTATATACATTTTTCTAATTCTGGGAGGGGAAGGGAAATAACAAAATGCTGAAATAAGGATGCAGATGACCCATTGTAAAAATGAGATGTACAAGACACTATGTTGAAAACTAACTTTACAACTTCATGGGGCAGGGGGAGAAGTTGGGGAGGTGGAGAGGGAAGGGATGGTAGGGGAAAAAAATAAAGGAGGGGATAACAACGCTCGATAGGAAATGTACTCATTACCTTACTCTTGTAACTGTAACCCCTTTGTACAGTATCTTTACAATAAAATATATATACATTAAAAAATCAGAGACATAGTTTCTTAGCAGAAATTTAAAACACTAAAAACAGATAAAACTGGACAGAATATATATGAAAAATGAGCTTAAAAAATAAGAAACTAGGGCAGGTTTGATGGCTCCCACCTGTAATTCCAAAAACTCAGGAGATAGAGATCAAGAGGATTGTAGTTGAAGCCAGCCTGGGCAAAAATGCTATTGAGATCCCAACTCCACAAGGAAGCCTGATGTGGGCTCATGGGAGGCGTAGGTAGGAGGATCCTGACCCACAGTCAGCCCTGGGCAAAAGCACTAGAAGCTGCAGAAAATTTGCCTAAAGCATAAAAGAGCTAGGAGAATGGTTCAAGTGGTAAAGCAACTGCTTGGCCAAGCTGAGATTCTTGAGTTTAAACTCTAGTACTACCAAAAATAATAAAGGTAGGGGACCTGGATTATGGAAAAGTGAAATGTAATATGGAAGGAAACAGTCTCTGAATCCTGAGTGATTCATAGCAACATGTTTTATTCATTTTAATAACATAGAAATTATACAAACATTTTATATTTTTCTACTTTTTTAAATTTTATTTTATTGTAAAGGTGATATACAGAAGGGCTACAGTTACATAAGTAAGTCAATGAGTACATTACTTTTTGAAGTGTTACCCCTTCCTCATTTTCTCCGCCTTCCCTCCACCCTGACTCACCTCCCCCCTCAAGTTGTACAGTTCATTTCAAACATAGTTTTTAATGGATTTCACTGCTGAATTTGTTCACTCTTTGTCCCACTGTTTCTGTGATTCCCCTTCCTTTCCCCAAATCAAATAAACTTAAATACAAGAAAAAGAGTACAAAAATAAAAAAATAGTGACCATGGGAAATTAACCAGAGCGGGGGAAAAGGAAAGAAGAAATAACTGCAAACAGTACAATAAAAAAAAGAAAATTTTATTTAATATACTTTATTTGTCACAATCTCCAAAGTATTTTGGTCCTAATTAAATTCTTTTTAAAATTTTTTTTGGGGGGTCCGGTTGTGGGACCTGAACTCTGGGCCAGGGCGCTGTCCCTCAGCTCTTCAGCTCAAGGCTAGCTACTCTACGACTCGAGCCACAACGCCACTTCGGCTTATTTCTTTTTGCTTATGTGGTGCTGAGGAATCGAACACAGGGCCTCAGGCATGCAAGGCAAGCACTCTACCACTAAGCCATCTTCCCAGCCCAAGGAAACAATTCTTAACTCTTTTATTTATTTTTTTCTTTTTTTTAAATTTTTTTTGTGAACATACTGTACAGAGGGGTTACAATTACATGGGCAGGATAATGCATACATTTCTTATCAAGCATTGCAGCCTCCTCCTAATTTCTTTTTTTTTAATTTAATTTTATTTTACTTGTGAACATACTGTACAGAGGAGTTACAATTACATGGGCAGGATGATGCATATATTTCTTACCAAGCATTGCAGCCTCCTCCTTTGTTTACCCTTCACATCCTTTCCCAGCCTCCCCACTCCCCCCCAATCCCAATCCTTCTCCTTCCCCCCCCTTCCCCCCCAGCACCGACGTTGTAAAGCTCGTTTTGGACATGACAACTTGTACTTCTCATT
>NW_012267267.1:9154646-9156376 GCF_000151885.1 Dipodomys ordii
TAGGGAGGTTGAGCATTTCTTCATGTGTCTATTGGCCATCCTTCTTTCCTCTTCAGAGAAGTTTCTCTTTAAGTCTTTAGACCACTTATTTATTGGGCAGTTGTTTCTTTGAAGATTTGTTGTTGGGGGATTTAATTTTTTGAGTTCCAGGTGTATTTTAGATATGAGACCCTTGTCTGTTGTAAGGCTAGTGAAGATCTTCTCCCAATCCGTGGTGCCCTGCATCTTGTATATACACTTCTCTAATTCAGGGAGGGGAAGTGAAAAAACAAAATACTTAAATAGGGATACAGGTTGACCCGTTATAACAATGGTATGTACAAGATGTATAAGACACTATGTTGAAAATGAACTTTACAACTTTGGCAGGGTGGGGGGAGTATAGTTGTTGAGGTGGGAGGGAAGAGATGGTAGGGGAAAAACAAAGGAGGAGGCAACAATGCTCCATAGGAAATGTACTCATTACCTTGCTCATGTAACTGTAAACACTCTATACAGTATTTTTACAATAAAAAAACATACAAAAAAGAAAGAATGGCACTGCCCATTTATTAGAAAATGGAAAGACTTGGAAAAAATTATATTAAGTGAAGTAAGACAGGCCCCATAGGGCCTATGGTTTCCCTTATTTGCAATAACTAGTATATGTCTAGGATAAACAGAAAAGGTCAAAAATTATGTACATATGACCATATAAGGTGATGTTAATGAAATGAACCCCAAGATAGAGACACAAGTGGTTTTATCTTCCTTGCTGTTGTCAACTGTGTTAATCATGTTATAATCCTATTCCTTAGGAGGAAGTGGCACTGTGGCTCAAGTGGTAGAGCACTTTCCTGGAGCTGATAGAGCTGGGAGAACCTATTCCTTATGGATTCTTTAAAGAAATATTGTAGTGGTGATGTACAGAGGAGTTACAGTTACATAAGTCAGATGAGTGCATTTCCTTTTGAACAGTGTCTCTTCCCCCATTCTCTCTGTTTTTTCTCCTCCCAATCCCCCTCTTCCTCAAGTTACATAGTTCAATTCCAACATAGAATCTAGTGGTTTTTACTGCTTTAGAACCCCACTGTTTCTGGGGTTCTTATTACCACCTTGCCATCACCTCCCATATTGAAGCTGAGAAAACTTTATTCAAAGTTGACTCACTACTAATTAGTAAACTCAGAACTTAAACCAGGATATCTGAGTGCAGAGGTCCTGGTTCAAACACTAGACACATACAAGTCAATTGCTGTAGTTCAGATACCTAGAGACATAAAAAACTTACCTGAACATTTCACCCACCATTTCTCTTGCTTCCTTGAATTTTTACTTAACACTGGAATCATTAGGAAATTTACATAAAATATGAGTATCTAGGACTGTTGAACTTCAGTTTTAGCTGCCTTTATTGACCAGATGTATCCCAGCAACAAATGGACTGAGCTATGCATATTACAGGACTCATTATAACTGACCTATCCAAATATGTCCTTAACAACGGTCAAAAACTTCTAGAGGGCTGATAGAAACTAAGTAGTTTATCTTTGTAAATCTTCTGGAACTGAAACTTCTCCCTGGTTCAAAAAATCATCCATATACATAGAGCTCCCCTATGACTCAAAAATCCCACTTGATCTCAAACAAGGCGACACTAAAGCTACCAGCACGATTATGTTTATTGCAGCATTATTTACCATAGCTAAGGTACGGAACCAATCCAGATGCCCCTAAGCAGATGAATGGAT